>NC_057804.1:453193696-453341726 GCF_018294505.1 Triticum aestivum
TGATAGTTGCCTGATGTTGAAATGGTAATAATTGCATATTTTTTTCCTTGTTTGTGATAGGTGGATGGGTTGGGTTCTTTTCCTATGATACAGTCCGCTATGTCGAAAAGAAGAAGATACCTTTCTCTGGTGCTCCCCACGATGATAGGAACCTCCCTGATGTTCACTTGGGGCTTTACGATGATGTTCTTGTCTTTGACAATGTTGAGAAGGTGCTTAATTCCTCAATATCCATTTCTAGTATGTCATCTTGAACAAAATTCTGATTTGTTGTTGCCAGGGACAGCTACTGTTCTTCATACTTCTTTCACGTTATTTGATATACTTGGTTCATCACTATCAGTTTATGCATCTCTTTTCAAGGAAGCAAATCGATAGTAGTGCATGGTATTGGTACACCATTGGCCATAGGAAGAACTAAACTAAACAGTGCAAGCCTGTCATTTTTTAGCTCATTACCGCATCAAGTGAAATTACATCATTCCTGTTGTTCCATGTTCAGTAGGTTGCAACTGATTAGTCAAAATAACATTTACTTGTTCCTCATTTCAATTAGTGGAAAGCTTGTATTCATTTCAAATTCTGTGGCTCTGTGCTTGTTGCAGAAAGTATATGTCATCCATTGGGTAAGTGTGGACCGGCATGCATCCACCGAGGAAGCATACAAAGATGGCAGGTCTCGATTGAAGCGGTTGCTGTCTAAAGTTCACAATGCAAATGTGTAAGATATGCTGTGTCTTTTCCTTAAATATAATATTTTGCTAATTTTTGTTTGGTGCTTACAACCTGTATATCAATTTAATTTCTACCCCAGCCCCAAGCTCTCTCCAGGATTTGTGAAGCTACATACTCGGCAGTTCGGTACACCCTTGAACAAATCGACCATGACAAGTGATGAGTACAAGGGTGCTGTTATGCAGGCTAAGGAGCATATTCTGGCCGGTAATATTTTCCAGATTGTTTTAAGCCAGCGTTTTGAGAGGCGAACTTATGCCACTCCATTTGAGGTTTACCGAGCTTTACGAATTGTCAACCCAAGCCCATACATGGCATATGTGCAGGTAAATTTACCAGATCTTTTGGGTATTTTTTTATCTGATTACAAGAAATTATTGATGGTATCAATATGTATTGTGTACCATTAGAACATTGTATAAGCACTGATTTGCTAATGTCCCTTTATCATCTTTAGGCGAGAGGTTGTATCCTGGTAGCATCTAGTCCTGAAATTCTTACAAAAGTCGAGAAGGTATGTGGACCCATTTTTTGCTATTAACCAGACGGCATCATTGTCCTTTAGCTAATCTACACCGTAAAAAACATAGGGAAAGGTTATTAACCGGCCACTTGCTGGGACTACACGAAGGGGCAAGACAGAGCATGAAGATAAATTGCAAGAGGAACAACTATTAAGTGATCAAAAGCAATGTGCCGAACACATTATGCTTGTAGACTTGGGAAGGAATGATGTTGGCAAGGTATGTATTCCTTTTGTCTACTCTACATTCTGAGGCAATCTTTTTAACTTTTTACCAAGTCATGGACTAAATTTGACAGCTTTATTATGCTGCAATTATATCCATTCTCCAGGACTTACAAAAGGGAATGTGTTAGCCCTACTACCACTGCAATATCACAAAATTTTCTTATGAGTGCATGGACTTGACAGGTATCCAAATCTGGGTCTGTAAAGGTGGAGAAGTTGATGAACATCGAGCGGTACTCCCATGTCATGCACATCAGCTCCACGGTAAACTTGTGTTGTGTGATCTATGATTCATATGGCACATCCATTTTACACCGGGAGTTTACGGTTACAGTTAGTTCCTCTAGTTATTCTTGGTTATCACATTAACAATAGAATTTGCATAAATTTAGTATATGGCAACTATCTGCCAGATTACATTTTTCATGTTATCAAAATAAGCTAGTCATTTTGTTTCTATTTCGTTTTGTTGCTTATATTTCTACACATGTGGGTTTTGCCATTCGTTAATCTTCTTTTTCCATCATGGTATATTAAAGAAAATAAAGAGTTCATAGGTCAAATAAATCTCGCACTGTTGACATCTCTATATGTTATACTCCCTCTGTTCCTAAATATAAGGCTTTTTAGAGATTTCAATGCGGACTACATACGAAGCAAAATGAGTGCTACACTCTAAAATATGTCTATAGACATCCGTATGTAGCCCATATTAAAATTGTCACTAGATAAGGACTTGGTTTGTCATTTAGAACTTCTAATAAAACAAAAGTAGGTATGTATGGTGATTGGCAAGGGATTATTGCTTTCTGCAGTTATGTCGAACACCAATGTAATTTCACTTTGAACACTATGCAGGTCAGTGGAGAGTTAGATGATCGCCTTGAAAGCTGGGATGCACTGCGAGCAGCATTGCCTGTTGGAACAGTCAGTGGGGCGCCAAAGGTTAACTCTTTCTTCCAACCTTCTTATATGGACATACTCTCCAACTTAACCAGTTTCTATTTTTGTCAAGCACTTGTTTGACAACTTTATTGCCTCTTTGCACCGTGAAGAATTTTGTAATCGATGTATATCATTTTGCCTCTTCTCGGTAGATATTGTTAGTTTGCATTTTCAAAATATTAGCCATATGGTTTGTCTGGATTCTTGATACATGCTACTCCCTCCGTCCTAGTGTCAAAAACGTTCTTATATTATGGGACAGAGGGAGTAGATCACTGGATAAAAAAAATTCAGATTGTACTCTGTGCTCTAAACTCCAATTGAATTGCTTAGATCCTTTATTCATACAATAGTCAGCTATAGCTACTGACATATTTTTAGCAATCAATGTGCCTTTCTATTCTAAATAAATTGCTATGCTCTAAAAGTTTGTTTGACATAACCAGGTAAAAGCCATGGAGCTAATAGATCAGTTGGAAGTCACAAGACGAGGACCATACAGTGGTGGCTTAGGAGGGATATCATTTGATGGTGACATGCTTATCGCTCTTGCTCTCCGCACCATTGTATTCTCAACAGCTCCAAGCCACAATACAATGTACTCATACAAAAGCTCAGATAGACGCCGAGAGTGGGTTGCTCACCTTCAGGCTGGTGCGGGCATTGTTGCTGATAGTATCCCAGACGATGAGCAAAAAGAATGTGAGAATAAGGCAGCTGCCCTAGCTCGGGCAATTGATCTTGCAGAGTCGGCTTTTGTAGACAAAGAATAGAGTGCCAAGTTGTTTTTTTAGTTGTTCATCATTTTTCACCCGGTTCATGTTGGAAAGTTGTTCATTGTTTCTTCACCCAGTTCATGTTGGGAAGAAAGAAACAATACCCTTCTACTGTCTCCCGTGAATTGAATAAATCTAGAGCTCTAATAAGATGTATTTTGCTCATCGGAAAGGTTGATGTTTGCTTTGTTTTATGAGTCTTGTTTGGAAGCATATATAGTGTGTCTTACTGGATAATCTAAACTTTGCTTACAAACACTTAAGCCCTCATCCAAAGGAATCCCATTGGAAAAACACAAGCATCCTGTTCTTAAAGGATTTTCACTTTAGCTACATTTGATTCAACGGAATTAGCCAATGGAGTATTTTTTTTAAGAATCAAAAGGAATTCCGAAACATTCTAAAATGGTAAGACATACCCACCACCTCTTTTCTAGAATTCTACGAGCCAAACATGTACGTTCATGTCTTACACGTATTCCTACTACATTTTGTGTTCCTAGAAAGCTATGAATCAAATAGGCTACTGCCTACAATCCTATGTAGGGTGTAGTTATGTTAGTATACATCACCTATATTTCCAGCCTAGCACATTCATTCTACTTGCACCGAATTCACCCTTCATTATCTTTACTTGCACCCAATTCAAATATATAGATGAAACAACTACTTTTTTTCACACACACACGCATTGGATTCATATATTGACATTTGAAATACTGTACTTTATTAAGAGTACAAAGCTTGCAATGTCAAAATCATTTGGCGTTGACAATATATCTTTGTTGTCTTGGTATTGTCATATTTATAATTTCATTCTCAGCACTCCCTTCGTCACAAATATAAGATGTTTTGAATATCTTAATATGGACTACAAACGGATAGAAACAAGTGAACAAACACACTAAAACGTCTCTTTATACATTCAGAAAAAAGATAAAACATCTTATATTTGTGAACGGAGGGTAACTCCGTTTGGAACAGAAGAGTTTTTCTTTCCTGACATGTGTAAGTGTCATTCAAAGATCCCATGAGAAAACATTTGGCTCCAATTGGGCTACCCTAGGTGCGGTCCAGTAAAAAAATTATAAACTGCAACATCCAACCGTGAACAAAAAGTACAATGTATCAACGGTCTGCAGAAACTGACCATAATTTCTACACATGTTCACTCTACATGAAGAAAAGTAAACTTATGAAATTAAAATTGTGACTAGGGTTATATGCACGGACGGAACTGTTCAGCCTGTTCCTCGCGACATCTATCTCATATGCTGCCTTCTGTTGGGAAGCTCCAACGACATAATGCTTGTGCAACGCGTCTCTACACCAAGCACTAAAGAATAACATGTGTTAAACTTTGAAGAAGTGAAGTGCACATTCTGTACAGCAGCAATTCACAGCTACTCCCCTCAGCATCCTGTCTATCTCCTGAATCAGGGCTTCAAGTACATTATGTGCAATTTTCCATTTCTACAAAAACCTCGTCAGCACTCGACGCATCAAAACCTCATGGCACTCTGATGGAGGTGGCAAACAAGTTTGCAAGTTGGTCCACCACATCACCTAGGTGAAACCTCCGTTGTGCTAAAATTACAGCTGTTCATGTCTCTGGTCTGTGTGGTGCAGGAGCCAGCCACGTTGGCTCTGGTGCTCTGACTCGAGGACGTGTCCAGAGCCAAATCCCCCAAACTGCCCATTTTACGACGGGGTTCTTTCAGCACACCCGGTGGGACGGCGTTTTGAAGATCGATTTCTGTTTCATTAGCTAGCATATGGACCACCTGCTTCATGGATGGCCTCTGCTGTGCTGTTGCTTGGGTGCACAAAAGTGCCACCTTGATGAAACGAAGTACTTGCTCCTCTGGGTATTCTTCCACATCTGGATCTACAATTTCCAAAAGCCTCCCTTCTTCTCGCAGCTTCCATGTCTGCAGTTCAGTCCAAGTCAATTATGCAAAAGAAAAAATAGGATCAGCATCACCAATATGTGATGCGAGTCTACCATGGGGAAATCTAGGACTTTTTGTGCGCAGATTTATGATGCTGCAGCTATACAAGCATGGTATTGCATCCTATGGAGAAAGAAGAGGCGAAAGTGAATTACCCATTCCACAAGGACATGCATATCTTCCCCCCAAGTCGATTTGCTGCTGCTTTCACCACTTATAACTTCAAGAAGCAGCACCCCAAAACTATATATGTCTGCTTTCTTGGTTAACTGTCCCAATAATGCATACTCTGGAGCCAAGTAACCCCTGCAGGAGAGATCATATCCGCAAATGTCAATAGAAGTTTGTCGTTACGGAAAAAGCAAAATACAACTAATAGTCTCGACAGCATCACAAGTCAATTGGTTCAACTGGGAGAAAAGTAACTGAAGGCAGCTGATTGAAATATTTTTGCTTTCATCATTAAAAGTAAGTACTGCACGATATTTGTTCCGGAGAAAATCTACATAAATACAAATAACTCACACTGTAAAAGCAAGTAAATACACCAAAAGATATAGAGAGGACTGACATTGTTCCGGCAACACGCGTGCTAATGTGAGTGATGGCATCAGGGAAAAGCTTGGCCAGTCCAAAATCTCCAATTTTAGGAACCAGCGTCTTATCAAGTAAGATGTTGCTAGCCTTGATATCACGGTGGACTATGCGTGGTTGTGCTTCCTCGTGAAGAAATGCAAGACCAGAAGCAGTTCCAGTACAAATGGCAGCTCTTGTTTGCCAGTTCAAAGGAATACATCTACTCTTTGGTCCTGATCACAAGGTAATGCACAGGATTATGAAAGTTAATACACAGGTCAGACTTTGTGCAAGTAAAATTCCAGTCTTAAACTTACCAAGCAAAGCATTTGACAAACTGTTGTTCTCCGCATATTCATACACCAATAATCTGTTATTCCCTTCGACACAGCAACCAATGAGCTTTACAAGGTTGGGGTGCCTCACATTTGATATGACATCGATCTCTGTCAAGAACTCATTAGTTCCTTGCTTTGATTCAGCTGAAAGCCTTTTAATTGCAACTTGGGTGCCATCTCTCAGGTCTCCCTAAGCGAAGGAGAACCACTGTTATTCATTCTTCCAAAAGAGAACATTGGCAGTAAAGTATGACTAATGAGCAGTGATAACATACGACATACTCCCTCCGTTCCAAAATAGATGACTCAACTTTGTACTCCCTCCGTCCCAAAATTCTTGTCTTAGATTTGTCTAGATATTAGATACATCCGTATAATATCTAGACTAGACAAATCTAAGACAAGAATTTTGGGACGGAGGGAGTACTAACTTTGTACCAAAGTTAGTACAAAGTTGGGTCATCTATTTTGGAACGGAGGGAGTATAAAGTAAGAAGGCAGCAATACGATCCAATGATTCACCTTATAAACTGGTCCAAAACCCCCACGGCCAATGCAGTTCATCATGTGAAAATTCCGTGTGGCAGATTTCAACTCTTTTAGGGAGAAGACTTGTATATTTCGTCCGGATCTTGATAATACATGGCCTGAACTTTTTTTCAGAGTTGACATCATCATTGGCAGTTAAAAAGGAAAGGCCGAGCAAAAATGCACTGAAACATATAATAGTAAACATTATGGTTGAGGATTTGAGGGTGCCATGGTTATGACCAAGATCCTCTCAGTTAGATGATTAAACATATCAAAACCTCGGCTTACTAGTTCAAGAAACTGAGATAGAAAAATTGATCTTTCTTCTTGCTTATGATATTGCCAGATGTGTGTCATGGTATAGTTTTTGATGGATCACACAACCTCTGGTGTAGGAAATGTTTCATTTAAGCCTGAGTTGCAGATGACACAGGTAACATAAAAGAAATGCAGAACACAAAAGGCTGGTTCAGTCTGGTGTATTATTTTGCGTGAACTTACGATTATGCTCATAAAGCATTTATGTTGCTGCAATGTTTTGGAATTTTGGGCCTAGCCTTGTCTTCAAGGGAACATCATACCAATAGCACTATCATATGTATGAAAAAGCCGACAAACATCTAATTTTTTTTTCCTATTACAAAACATTAAGGTACACCATTTTGCTGTTAGAATTCATAGTGTTCTGTGGTTTGTATTAATGGAAGTCTCTGTGCTTCAGCCCCATTGTTAAATTGACTTTTATCAAGGCACTAACTAGGGAAGGCACCCTAAATTTCTCATCACTCGTCCATCTGCAACACTAGAATAATTGGAACAACTAGTAAGGAGATACCATAAACTGGTTGGCTAAGCAGGACAGATTTGCAGCAAATCCCCCACTCTTTCCATGTCAAGCAGCAAGTATGTTCTTAAAATTCGAAGAGTAGAATGTTGGAAAGCTTTAAGCAGGACTATCAATTAATCATTAGCACACGAATGGAACCAAATGAAACGTACCAGAACGAGGAGACGCCGCCGCGGCCGCTAGACCATTTGGACCTGGCTCCGACTTGGAGCCGCTCCAGAGGCAGCTGGCGGAGCTCCCCATGCGTCGAATCCGTGGCCTCCCCGAGACCTTTATCCGAAGCCAGTTCTAATCTGCGCCCGGAGCTGTCGAGGGGACGAAATTAACCATCTCGGCACGATTGAGCAAACAACGCACACACACACGGGCCTACTCCACCGGATCGCGGCAGTCGACGGAGGGGAACAAGCAGGGAAGCTACAAACCTACTCCAGCTTGTAAATTTGTACGGCGACACTAATCATCAGCTAGACTTTCGGCAACCCGGTAAGCCCGAAGGGGTAGTAGCCAACCTGGTCGAGGAGCAGACGATGCGCTGGTAGGTGCGGCGGAAGCAGATGGGTGGAGCTGCGGGCAGTTCCCACCGGGACGAGCCAACCGAATGTTTTGCGGCGCCGCCGCCACCGACCCCTCGTGGTGGTGTTGTGGACAGGCCGAGGAGGTAGGCGGGGGAGAGGAGAGCAAAGCAGGCGGAAGTTTTACCGGGTCTCGGCTTGTGGCGGAGCGCGTCGCTTTTGTTCGTTTTGGGGGCAAAGGACGAACGAACGCACTGACCGGTTGACCATCTGACCCGCCTCCAGCGAGTCCACGTTTCTGGGTCACGCCTCGGCCCAACCCAGCTAAACCCGGCTGCATGAGAGAGAATTCCGTCCGTCGTGGGGCTGGCTGCCTGCCTCCCTGCGCGCTCGGGCACGCGCACGCGCGGTGGGTGGCCGCGCTGACGGGTCTACCACCCTGCGTACGTACGTACGCGGCTTCGTTCGTTCATGGATCGAAAGATCCGCGTTTCATCGCGAGCACCGCGTCTTCCGTCCTCCGTACAAAAGTTTGCTCGGCACCACACGCGGGCTCGGCCTCGGGATGGGATCCCGTGTAGAAACGATGATTGTGGGTTGTTATCAGCCGTTTTGCAGAGAGTTGTGTGTTCAAACAACGTGTCAGGAAGCAATTCTAGCTCTAGATTGACTTTTCTTTTTCTTGCAGTAAATTAATAGCTGCTGCCCGTCGTCAAAGGTGTGGATCTTCTAGACGCCCTGGCTGAAAGCCAGCCCAAGAAATATCCCACAACAGGAATTGCTGACAAGCCTCCTCACGTAGCATCTCCAACGGATGATTGATGATGCAAAATACGATACTCAAAAATACCATCCCATTGTTAGATTCTGAGATGAAATGAAGCCTTCTCCGGGCATGTGCTATCTGGACCGTCCGATCGGGCTTCCAAACAAATTCAGGCCATCCGATCTTGTGATGAGACGATCCTGGTCGTCGGATCATGTCTGATGAAAACCAATGAATAGTGCATCTCTTTCGCCCTTCGTTTTTCACGCGTTCCGCCTTCCTACCTCTCCATGGCAGGTGGGACCCGGGCAAGGTGGGCCGCCGCTGTCATAGACTGTGAAAGCGGGTGTTGCTGGTTTGAATGGGCGTGCGGGTCGGGCCACCGCTTGTAGTTTCTCTTGCCCGCCGATGGTATTTGTGGGATTTCACGTCGAGGCACTTGTGTAGCGTCCCGTGAATGGCTTGGTTGCACATAAGGAGAAGAGCGCACTTGACTAGGTGAAACCCTAGCCACTATCCCCGTCGCGCCCCTCTCTTTCTCTCTTGCCACAGTTGCCACGCTCCCCCTTCCTTTCTCATTGCCGAGCTTGCCGCCGCCACTGCTCGGTCCATCCCCCTCGCACCGCCACCCCTGCCCCCTTCCCTAAACACGGGTGTGAGCAGCAACGCGAGGGGCACGGCTGGCGAACACCGAGAAACGCCATGGAGCACGACCAGACAAAGGCGATGGCCGCATGTAGCCATCATCGGGAAGAGCGCCAACCGCCGAGACAGCCGTCCACGTCGCCATTGCCATCATCCTCGCACCGGCAGATCCTCCGGCGCTCCTCCCTCTAGGAGCTTCCACCTACCCACCGCGGCCGTCAGTGCATCCTGCTCCTCAAGTGAGCGCTTCCCCCTACGACCTCGATCCCATGTCTCTGCTTCTCCACTGTGACACCGTCCTTTACATCTACATCGGTCGTTCAATCTGCACCACCCTACATCGGCTGCTCGATCTGCACCGCCACAAAAATCAACTGGCACATTGAGCCGAGGTGAGCACCCCCTTACCAAATCAACCTCTTGCACATGCCTTCTCATGTGGCTAACCCCCTTCATGGTGCTCAACTGCTGACCCGACTGCCTTGGGGTTGATTGCTGGCCTGTCGACTGCGGTGTGCTACTGGCGATGAGATCCAGAAGGAGGAGGCGGCGGACAGGGAGATGACAGGATGAACTGCCGATTAAGACACAAAATTGTTGTTTTTATCCTGTGATACGTCCATTTTGCATCATGTTCTCCTACTGTTATTTATAGTTTTTTAATCAATATGACACTTTATGGAGCAATTCTAATGTCTTTTCTCTCTTAATATGCAAGATTCACATGAAGAGGGAGATTGTCGGCAGCTGGAATTCTGGACCTGAAAAAGCTATGTCAGAGATACCTATTCTGCACATCTCCAAATAAGCTCAAATTTCATGGAGATTTATTTTGAAATTAATAAAAAATATTGGAGAAAAGAAGTACCAGAGGGGCCACCCAGGTGCCCACGAGGCACCACGACGTGCCCACGCCCTGGTGGCTTGTGGGGCCCCTGGCCAACCTCCGGTACCCATCTTCTGGTATATAATCCCATTTTCCCTAGAAAAAATAAATAGAAGACTTTCGAGACGGAGCGCCGCCGTCTCGAGGCGGACCTTGGGCAGTAGCACTTTTGCTCTCCAATGGAGCGATTCCGCCGGGGATAATTCCCTCCGGGAGAGGGAAATCGAAGCCATCGTCATCACCAACAACCCTCTCATCGTGGGAGGATCAATCTTCATCAACATCTTCACCAGCACCATCTCATCTCTAACCCTAGTTCATCTCATGTATTCAGTCTTTGTATCAAAACCTCAGATTGGTATATGTGGGTTGCTATTAGAGTTGATTACATCTTGTAGTCGATGCTAGTTGGTTTATTTGGTGGGAGATTATATGTTCAAATCCATTATGCTATTCAATAACCCTTTGATCTTAAACATGAATATGATTTGTAAGTAGTTGCTTTTGTTCTTGAGGACATGGGAGAAGTCTTGTCATAAGTAATCATGTGAATTTGGTATTCGTTCGATATTTTGATGATATGTATGTTGTGGTTCCCTTAGTGGTGTCATGTGAACGTCGACTACATGATACTTCACCATCTTTGGGCCTAAGGGAATGCATTGTGGATTAGTTATTAGATGATGGGTTGCTAGATTGACAAAAGCTTAACCCTACTTTATGCGCTATTCCGTAAGGGGATGATTTGGATCCATATGTTTAATGATATGGTTAGATGTATCTTAATTCTTCTTTCATAGTTGCGGATGCTTGCGAGATGGGTTAATCATAAGTGGGAGGCTTGTTCAAGTAACAACAGCACCCAAGCACCGGTCCACCCACATATCAAAATATCAAAGTAACGAACGTGAACCAAACAAACATGATGAAAGTGACTAGATGAAATTCCCGTGTGTCCTCAAGAACGTTTTACAAATTATAAGAGATTGTTCCAGCCTGTCCTTTGCTACAAAAAGGATTGATCTACCTTGCTGCACCTATTTCTACTATTGCTACTTGTCACTTGTTCCAAATTATCTTGCTATCAGACTATCTGTTACCGACAATTTCAGTGCTTGCAGAAAATACCTTGCTGAAAACCGCTTGTCATTTCCTTCTGCTCCTCGTTGGGTTCGACACTCATACTTATCGAAGGGACTACGATTGATCCCCTATACTTGTGGGTCATCAAGGCTCTTTTTTGGTGCCGTTTCCGGGGAGTGAAGTGCCTTTGGTAAGTAGAATTTGGTAAGGAAACATTTATATTACGTGCTGCAATTTACTGTTACTTGTTACTATGGAAAACAATCCTTTGAGGGGTTTGTTCGGGTATCTTCACCTCGACCGAAAGCACAAAGAGTTTCTCCTCAACCTACTGCACCTACTAAAAATATTTATTATGAGATTCCTTCGGGTATGATAGAGAAACTGCTACCTAATCCTTATGCAGGAGATGGAACAATACATCCTGATATGCACCTAATCTATGCGGATGAAGTTTGTGGATTATTTAAGCTTGCAGGTTTACCCGGAGATGAAGTTAAGAATAAGGTTTTCCCTTTATCTTTGACGGCACCTCCGCGTTCAACACATGTATGTCTTGATGATGCCTTCACCTCCTCAATCCAGGGAGCGATGGTGAAGTAGTAGCTCGAGTTCTCCAGAAGCACGGTGGTGTTGTGGTGATGGTGGTGGTGGTGGAGAAATCTTAGCAGAGCTTCGTGAAGCAATCCAAGAGAGAGGTACTACGAGAGAGAGGAAGGGCAGCGCCGTGGCATGAATGAGTGCGGCTGCCCTCCTCTCTATCTCTCTCTCTCTCTGTATATATAGGGGGTAGGGGGAAGAGGGGCGCCCTAGGGGCTGCCCATCTAGGGCCAGCGGCCTCCCCTAGGGAGGCACCCCTAGGGTTAGGGCTGCGCCCCTAGTTGCCTTGCCTCCCAAGTCAAGGGGGTGGCTGCCTAGGGGGGTGCCCCTCTTCCTTGTGGCCGAGTGGGCTGAGGTGAGGGGGGCGCCCAACCCCTTGTGGGATGGTGTGCCCACTTCCCTTGGCCCATGAGCCTCCCCCCAACACTTGCCAGGGACCCCCGAAACCCTTTTTAGTCTTCCAGAGATAACCCGGTACCTCCCAGAACACTTCTGAAATCTGTATTCCTTCATCCTATATATCAATCTGAAGGAAATATGCCCTAGAGGCAATAATAAAGTTGTTATTTTATATTTCCTTATTCATGGTAATTGTTTATTATTCATGCTAGAATTGTATTAACCGGAAACTTGATACATGTGTGAATACATAGGCAAAACACTGTGTCCCTAGTATGCCTCTACTAGCCTAGCTCATTGATCAAAGATGGTTAAGTTTCCTAGCCATGGACATGTGTTGTAATTTGATGAACGGGATCACATCATTAGGAGAATGATGTGATGGACAAGACCCAACTGTTAGCATAGCATAATGATCGTTCAGTTTTATTGCTACTGCTTTCTTCATGTCAAATACATATTCCTCCGACTATGAGATTATGCAACTCCCGGACACCGTAGGAATGCCTTGTTTGCTATCAAACGTCACAGCATAACTGGGTGATTATAAAGTTGCTCTACAGGTATCTCCAAAGGTGTTTGTTGGGTTGGCATAGATCGAGATTAGGATTTGTCACTCCGAGTATCAGAGAGGTATCTCTGGGCCCTCTCGGTAATGCACATCATATGAAGCCTTGCAAGCAATGTCACTAATGAGTTAGTTGAGGGATGATGCATTATATAACGAGTAAAGAGACTTGTCGGTAATGACATTGAACTAGGTATGAAGATACCAACGATGGAATCTCGGGCAAGTAACATACCGATGACAAAGGGAATAACGCATGTTGACATGGCGGTTCGACTGATAAAGATCTTCGTAGAATATGTGGGAGAAAATATGAGCATCCAGGTTCCGCTATTGGTTATTGACCAGAGAGGTGTCTCGGTCATGTCTACATAGTTCTCGAACCCGTAGGGTCTGCACCTTAATTTTTGTTGACAATATAGTGTTATATGAGTTATGTGATTTGGTGACCGAATGTTGTTCGGAGTCCTGAATGAGATCACAGACATGACGAGGAGTCTCGAAATGGCCGAGAGGTAAATATTGATATATTGGAAGGTAGTATTCGGACACCGGATCTGTTCCGGAATGTATCGGGTACATATCAGAGTACCGGAGGGGTTGCCGGAACCCCCCGAGGAAAGATATGGGCCATATGGGCCATAGGAGGGAGGCACACCAGCCCACAAAAGGGGTGGCGCACCCCCCACCAGGAAGGAGACCGAATTGGACTAGGGGAGTGCTACCTCTTGAGCTTGCGTTGGTTTTTCCCTTGAAGAGGAAAGGGTGATGCAGCAAAGTAGCGTAAGTATTTCCCTCAGTTTGAGAATCAAGGTATCAATCCAGTAGGAGACAACGCACAAGTCACCGGATACCTACACAAACAATCAACAACTTGCACCCAACGCAATAAAGGGGTTGTCAATACCTTCATGGTTACTTGCAAAAGTGAGATCTAATAGAGATAGATAAACGGTTAAGTAAATATTTTTGGTATTTTTGGTTTATAGATTGGAAAGTAAAGATTGCAAAATAAGGAACGGCGACAGAAATTGGCAAGTTGATGGGAAACTAATATGATGTAAAATAGACCCGGGGGCCATAGGTTTCACTAGTGGCTTCTCTCAAGATAACAAATATTACGGTGGGTGAACAAATTACTACCGAGCAATTGATAGAAAAGCGCAAAGTTATGACAATATCTAAGGCAATGATCATAAACATAGGCATCACGTTCGTGTCAAGTAGAACAAAATGATTCTGCATCTACTACTATTACTCCACACATCGACCACTATCCAGCATGCATCTAGAGTATTAAGTTCATAAAGAACGGAGTAACACATTAAGTAAGATGACATGATGTAGAGGAATTAACTCAAGCAATATGATGGAACCCCCATCTTTTTATCATCGATGGCAACAATACAATACGTGCCTTGCTGCCCCCTACTGTCACTGGGAAAGGACACCGCAAGATTGAACCCAAAGCTAAGCACTTCTCCCATTGCAAGAAAGATCAATCTAGTAGGCCAAACTAAACCGATAATTCGAAGAGACTTGGAAAGATATCAAATCATGCATATAAAAATTCAGAGAAGAACCAAATAATATTCATAGATATTCCGATCATAAATCCACAATTCATTGGATCTCGGCAAACACACCGCAAAAGGATATTACATCAAATAGATCTCCAAGAACATCGAGGAGAACATGGTATTGAGAATCAAAGAGAGAGAAGAAGCCATCTAGCTACTAACTATGGACCCGTAGGTCTGTGGTAAACTACTCACGCTTCATCGGAGAGGTAATGGTGTTGATGTAGAAGCCCGCCATGATCGAATCCCCCTCCGATAGGACGCCGAAAAAGGCCCCTAGATGGGATCTCACGGGTACAGAAGGTTGCGGTGGTGGAAAAGTGGTTTCGTGGCTCCCTTGGATGTTTTTAGGGTATAAGAGTATATATAGGCGAAGGAGCTAGGTCAGGAGACCCACGAGGGGCCCATGAGGTAGGGGCGTGCCCTCCTGCCTCGTGGCCTCCTTGTTGCGTCTGCGACTTCATCTCCAAGTCTTCTGGTGTCCTTCTGGTCCAAGGAAGATGATCGCGAAAGTTTCATTCCGTTTGGACTTGATTTGGTATTCCTTTTCCGCGAAACTCTAAAATAGGCAAAAAAAAATAGAAACTGGCACTGGGCCCTCGGTTAATAGGTTAGTCCCAAAAATAATATAAAATAACATATTAATGTATATAAAACATCCAAAACAGGTAATATAATAGCATGGAACAATCAAAATTATAGATACGTTGGAGACGTATCAAGCATCCCCAAGCTTAATCCCTGCTCGTCCTTGAGTAGGTAAATGATAAAAACAGAATTTTTGATATGGAAATTTATCCATGTAATTTTCTTTATTGTGGCATGAATGTTCAGATCCGAAAGATTCAAAACAAAAGTTTAATATTGACATAAAAATAATAATACTTCAAGCATACTAACAAAACAATCATGTCTTCTCAAAATAACATGGCCAAAGAAAGTTATCCCTACAAAATCATATAGTCTGGCTGTGCTCTATCTTCATCACACAAAATATCTAAATCATGCACAACCCCGATGAAAAGCCAAGCAATTGTTTCATACTTTTGATGTTCCCAAACTTTCTCAATCTTCACGCAATACATGAGCGTGAGCCACGGATATAGCACTAAGGTGGAATAGAATATGGTGGTTGTGGAGAAGACAAAAAGGAGAAGATAGTCTCACATCAACTAGGCATATCAACAGGCTATGGATATGCCCATCAATAGATATCAATGTGAGTGAGTAGGGATTGCCATGCAACAGATGCACTAGAGCTATTAGTGTATGAAAGCTCAAAAAGAAACTAAGTGGGTGTGCATCCAAGTCGCTTGCTCACGAAGACCTAGGGCATTTTGAGGAAGCCCATCATTGGAATATACAAGCCAAGTTCTGTAATGAAAATTCCCACTAGTATATGAAAGTGACAAAATAGGAGACTCTCTATCATGAAGATCATGGTGCTACTTTGGAGCACAAGTGTAGAAAAAGGATAGTAACATTGCCCCTTCTCTCTTTTTCTCTCATATTTTTTATTTGGGCCTTCCTTTTCTTTTTATGGCCTCTTTTTTTTCGTCCGGAGTCTCATCCCGACTTGTGCGGGAATCATAGTCTCCATCATCCTTTCCTCACTGGGACAATGCTCTAATAATGAAGATCATCACACTTTTATTTACTTACAACTCAAGAATTACAACTCAATACTTAGAACAAAATATGACTCTATGTGAATGCCTCCGGCGGTGTACCCGGATGTGCAATGATTCAAGAGTGACATGTATGAAAGAATTGTGAATGGTGGCTTTGCCACAAATACGATGTAAACTACATGATCATGCAAAGCAATATGACAGTGATGGAGCGACGGAACAGTGGAAAGTTGCATGGCAATATATCTCAGAATGGCTATGGAAATGCCATAATAGGTAGGTATGGTGGCTGTTTTGAGGAAGGTATATGGTGGGTGTATGGTACCGACGAAGGTTGCGCGATACTAGAGAGGCTATCAATGGTGGAAGGGTGAGAGTGCATATAATCCATGGACTCAACATTAGTCATAAATAACTCACATACTTATTGCAAAAATCTATTAGTTATCAAAACAAAGTACTATGTGCATGCTCCTAGGGTGATAGATTGGTAGGAAAAGACCATCGCTCGTCCCCGACCGCCACTCATAAGGAAGATAATTAATAAATAAATCTTGCTCCAACTTCATCACATAACAGTTCACCATACGTGCATGCTACGGGAATCATAAACTTTGACACAAGTATCTCTCAAATTCACAACTAATCCACTATCATGACTCTAATATCACCATATTCATATCTCAAAACAATCATAAAGAATCAAACTTCTCATAGTATTCAATGCACTTCATATGGAAGTTTTTATTATATCCCTCTTGGATGCCCATAATATTAGGACTTGTTTTATAACCAAAGAAAATTACCATGCTGTTCTAAAAGACTCTCAAAATAATATAAGTGAAGCATGAGAGTTCAACAATTTCTATAAAATAAAGCCACCGCTGTGCTCTAAAAAGATATAAGTGAAGTACTAGAGCAATATTGCCTAGCTCAAAAGATATAAGTGAAGCACATAGAGTATTCTAATAAATCACGATTCATGCGTGTCTCTCCCAAAAGGTGTGTACATCAAGGATGATTGTGGTAAAATAAATAGAAAAGACTCAAATCATACAAGATGCTCCAAGCAAAACACATATCATGTGGTGAATAAAAATATAGCCTCAAGTAAAGTTACCGATAGGCGAAGACGAAAGAGGGGATGCCTTTCGGGGCATCCCCAAGGTTAGGCTTTTGCTTGTCCTTGAATATTACCTTGGGGTGTCTTGTGCATCCCCAAGCTTAGGCTCTTGCCACTCCTTATTCAATAGTCCATCAAATCCTTACCCAAAACTTGAAAACTTCACAACACAAAACTCAACAGAAAATCTCATGAGCTCCGTTAGTATAAGAAAATAAATCACCACTTTAAGGTAATGTTACAAACTCATTATTTATTTACATTGGTGTAATATCTACTGTATTCCAACTTTTCCATGGTTCATATCCCATGATACTACCCATAGATTCATCAAAATAAGCAAACAACACACGAAAAACAGAATCTGTCAAAAACAGAACAGTCTGTAGTAATATGTAACTCTCAAATACTTCTGTAACTCCAAAAGTTCAGCAAAATTAGGAAAACCTGAGAAATTTGTGTACCAATACAGAGCAAAAAGAATCAGATCAAATCACGTTTATGTGAATTATCAAAACTAATTTACTGGGCGCAAAAGTTTGTGATTTTCAGCAGGATCAACACAACTATCTCTGTAAGCTATCCTAAAGGTTTAACTTGGCACAAACACTAATTAAAACATGAAACCACATCTAACCAAAGTCTATATGAATTATTTATTCAAAAGCAGAAAGGAAATATATTGGGTTGTCTCCCAACAAGCGCTTTTCTTTAAAGCCTTTTAGCCAGGCGTTGATAATTTTAATGATGCTCACATAAAAGACAAGAATTGAAGGGCAAAGAGAGCATCATAAAACACGTGACAAACACATCTAAGTCTAACATACTTTCTATGCATAGGCATTTTATAAGCAAACAAATTATCAAGGCAAGCAAAAACTAGCATATGCAAGGAAGAAGAAAGAGACGATAGCAATCTCAACATGAAGAGAGGTAATTTAGTAACATGAAAATTCCTACAACCATATTTTCCTCTCTCATAATAATTAAATGTAGGATCATAAGCAAATTCAACAAAATATCTATCACATAGCATATTCTCAACACGATCCACATGCATGCGAAGTTGACACTCTTCCAAAATAGTGGGATCAACATGAACTAAAGTCATGACTTCTCTAAACCCACTTTTATAAAAAAAATATCATAAGATTGAACATTCTCCAAATATGTGGGATCTAAAGTTGACACTCTTCCAAACCCACTTTCAATATTATTGCAAACACTATTATCAATCTGATATTCATCATGGGGCTTAAATAAAGTTTCAAGATCATAAGAGGAATCACCCCAATCATGATCATTGCAACAAGTAGTGGACATAGCAAAACTAGAATCCCCAAGCTTAGGGTTTTGCATATTATTAACACAACTGACATTAATAGAATTTATAATAACATCATCGCAATCATGCTTTTCATTCATGGAGCTATCATGAATCTCTTCATAAATTTCTTCATCACAATTTTCAGAGTCATGAATTTCAAGCAAAACTTCATAAAGATAATCTAGTGCACACAACTCACTAGCAATTGGCTCAACATAATCGGATCTCTTAAAAACATTAGCAAGTGGATGAGGATCCATAAACTTTTTAGCAAGCGAAGATGCAAGCAAAAAGAAGGAACATGGTAACACAAGCAAACAAAAGATCGAACGGAAGGAAGGCGAATAAAAAGGCAAATCTTTTTGAAAATCGTTTTAGAAGTGGGGGGAAAGGAAAACGAGAGGCAAAAGGCAAATAATGTAATGCAAGAGAGGAGAGTTTATGATGGGTACTTGGTATGGCTTGACTTGGCATAGACTTCCCCGGCAACGGTGCCAGAAATCCTTATTGCTACCTCTTGAGCTTGCGTTGGTCTCTCCCTTGAAGAGGAAAAGGTGATGCAACAAAGTAGCATAAGTATTTCCCTTAGTTTGAGAACCAAGGTATCAATCCAGTAGGAGACAATGCACAAGTCACCGTATACTTGCACAAACAATCAACAACTTGCACCCAATGCAATAAAGTGGTTGTCAATCCCTTCACGGTTACTTGCAAATGTGAGATCTAATAGAGATAGATAAATGGTAAAGTAAATATTTTTGGTTTATATATTGGAAAGTAAAGATTGCATCATAAGGAACGGTGACAGAAATTGGCAAGTTGATGGGAAACTAATATGATGTAAAATAGACCCGGGGGCCATAGGTTTCACTAGTGGCTTCTCTCAAGATAGCAAATATTACGGTGGATGAACAAATTACTGCCGAGCAATTGATAGAAAAGTGCAAAGTTTTGACGATATCTAAGGCAATGATCATGAACATAGGCATCACGTCCGTGTTAAGTAGACCGAAATGATTCTGCATCTACTACTATTACTCCACACATCGACCGCTATCCAGCATGCATCTAGAGTATTAAGTTCATAAAGAATGGAGTAACACATTAAGTAAGATGACATGATGTAGAGGAATTAACTCAAGCAATATGATGAAAACCCCATCTTTTTATCCTCGATGGCAACAATACAATACATGCATTACTGCCCCTACTGACACTGAGAAAGGACACCGCAATATTGAACCCAAAGCTAAGCACTTCTCCCATTGCAAGAAAGGTCAATATAGTAGGCCAAACTAAACCGATAATTCGGAGAGACTTGCAAAGATATCAAATCATGCATATATGAATTTGAAGGAAATATGCCCTAGAGGCAATAATAAAGTTATTATTTATTTCCTTAATTCATGATAAATGGTTATTATTCATGCTAGAATTGTATTAGCCGGAAACTTAGTACATGTGTGAATACATAGACAAAATATATAGTCCCTAGTATGCCTCTACTTGACTAGTTCGTTAATCAAAGATGGTTATGTTTCCTAACCATAGATATGTGTTGTCATTTGATGAACGGGATCACATCATGAGGAGAATGATGTGATGGACATGACCCATCCGTTAGCTTAGCATTATGATCGTGTTAGTTTCATTGCTACTGCTTTCTTCATGAATTATACATGTTCCTCAGACTATGAGATTATGCAACTCCCGAATACCGAAGGAACACTTTCTGTGCTACCAAATGTCACAACGTAAAAGGGTGATTATAAAGTTGCTTTACAGGTGTCTCCGAAGGTGTTTGTTGGGTTGGCATAAATCGAGATTAGGATTTGTCACTCCGTGTTTCGGAGAGATATCTCTGGGCCCTCTCTGTAATACTCATCACTATAAGCCTTGCAAGCATTGTGACTAATGAGTTAGTTGCGGGATGAAGTATTACGAAACGAATAAAGAGACTTGCCGGTAACGAGATTGAACTAGGTATGATGATACCGACGATCGAATCTCGGGCAAGTAACATACCGATGACAAAGGGAACAACATATGTTGTTATGTGGTTTGACCGATAAAGATCTTCATAGAATATGTGGGAGCCAATATGAGCATCCAGGTTCCGCTATTGGTTATTGACCGAAGATATGTCTTGGTCATGTCTACATAGTTCTCGAACCCGTAGGGTCCGCACGCTTAACATTCGATGACGATTTGTATTATGAGTTTTTGTGATTTGATGACCGAAGCTTGTTCAGAGCCCCGGATGAGATCATGGACATGACGAGGAGTCTCGAAATGGTCGAGACGTAAAGATATTTATATTGGAAGACTATATTTGGACATCAGAAAGGTTCTGAGTGATTCGGGTATTTTTCGGAGTACCAGAGAGTTACGGGAATTCGTATTGGGCCTTAATGGGCCATACGGGAAAGGAGAGAAAGGCCTCAAGTGTGATTGCACCCCTTCCCCATGGACTGGTCCGAATTGGACTAGGGAAGGGGCCGACCCCTTCCTTCCTTCTCCTTCTCCCTTCCCCTTTTCCTATTCCATGTGGGAGGTGGAATCCTACTAGGACTAGGGAGTCCTAGTAGGACTCCACACTTTGGGCGCGCCCTATGAGGGCCGGCCTCCTCCTCCCTCCATCCTTTATATACGTGGCCAGGGGCACCCCGTAGACACACAAGTTGATCTTTTAGCCGTGTGCGGTGCCTGAGGGAGTCCTGGATAAGGGGGTATCCGGACAGCCGGACTATATTCATCGTCCGGACTATAGAAGCGTCAATATACAAGACTCAAGACTTCGGCTCTTGTCCAGATGGGACTCTCCTTTGCGTGGAAGACAAGCTTGGCGATCCGGGTATTATATTTCCTTCCTTGTAACCGACTCCATGTAAACCCTAGCTCTCCGGTGTCTATATAAACCGGAGAGGATGGTCCTTAGAAGGCCGATCACATTTACAATCATACCATCATAGGCTAGCTCTTAGGGTTTAGCCTCTACGATCTCGTGGTAGATCTACTCTTGTATTCCACATATCTTCAATATTAATCAAGCAGGAAGTCGGGTTTTACCTCCATCGAGAGGGCCTGAACCTAGGTAAACACTGTGTCCCTTGCTTCCTGTTACCATCAGCCTAAGACGCACAGATCGGGACCCCCTACCCGAGATCCGCCGGTTTTGACACCGACATTGGTGCTTTCATTGAGAGTTCCTCTGTGTCGTTGCTTCGAGGCTTGATGGCGTCTTCGATCGTCAACAAAACGGTCCAGGATGAGACTTTTCTCCCGGACAGATCTTTGTGTTCGGCGGCTTCGCACTGCGGGCTAATTCGCTTGGCCAGTTGGAGCAGATCGACAGCTTCGCCCGTGGCCGCCAGATCAGGTTCGAAAACTTGAACTACACGGCAGATATCCGCGGAGACTTGATCTTCGACGGGTTCGGGCCTGTGCCAGGAGCGCCGGACAACCACGACGAGCACGGCTCTTGTCCAGATGGGACTCTCCTTTGCGTGGAAGACAAGCTTGGCGATCCGGGTATTATATTTCCTTCCTTGTAACCGACTCCATGTAAACCCTAGCTCTCCGGTGTCTATATAAACCGGAGAGGATGGTCCTTAGAAGGCCGATCACATTTACAATCATACCATCATAGGCTAGCTCTTAGGGTTTAGCCTCTACGATCTCGTGGTAGATCTACTCTTGTATTCCACATATCTTCAATATTAATCAAGCAGGAAGTCGGGTTTTACCTCCATCGAGAGGGCCTGAACCTAGGTAAACACTGTGTCCCTTGCTTCCTGTTACCATCAGCCTAAGACGCACAGATCGGGACCCCCTACCCGAGATCCGCCGGTTTTGACACCGACATTGGTGCTTTCATTGAGAGTTCCTCTGTGTCGTTGCTTCGAGGCTTGATGGCGTCTTCGATCGTCAACAAAACGGTCCAGGATGAGACTTTTCTCCCGGACAGATCTTTGTGTTCGGCGGCTTCGCACTGCGGGCTAATTCGCTTGGCCAGTTGGAGCAGATCGACAGCTTCGCCCGTGGCCGCCAGATCAGGTTCGAAAACTTGAACTACACGGCAGATATCCGCGGAGACTTGATCTTCGACGGGTTCGGGCCTGTGCCAGGAGCGCCGGACAACCACGACGAGCACGACCTAGACCTGCTGTCAAACAGCGCCCGGGACATCGTCCCCGAAGTAGCCCCAGATCTAAATCTGGGGCAGGTTGCGTTGCCTATGGACGGAGGGCTGGACCCCGCCCGCAGGCCGCACACTCATCGGGGGTAGAGCCAAACACGGGCCTCACCTCTTTGGAGGCCTGTAACCCTGGGCCCCCGGACTCATATCCGGCTGTTGGCCCTGGTCCGCTCACTCTCGAGCCAGCCGAGCCAGGCTGGGCTCCGGTAATGGAGTTTACCGCTGTGGACATCTTTCAGCAATTGCCCTTTGGCGACATGCTGAGCGCATTGAAGTCTCTCTCTTTGTCAGGAGGCTCTGGGCCGAACTATGTCCGGCCTGAGTGGGAAGCAGGCGACAAAGGAATTCGTTGCCCACCCACCACCCACTATGTCACCACGATCGATGATTTAACCGACGTACTCAACTTTGACTTCGAAGACATCGACGGTATGGACGACGACGCAGGAGACATATAGGAGCCACCGCTCACAGGGCAGTGGACAGCCACCTCTTCATATGATATATATATGGTGGACACTCTGAAAGAAAACAATGGCGATGAGGCAACGGGGGATAACCCCTCGAAGAAGAAAGCAAAATATGGGCGTCTCCGACGCCACTCCAAAACCTGCCACATCAATACCGGTCCCGGAGATGATCCGGATAGTACCAAAGAGGAACACAGTCCTGATTAGTCGACCATCAAGCAGGCCGTACAGGCCACGGTGGGATACTCGGAGAGGGACAACTATACATGCCCCTCCCAAAACGAGGTAAGCCTCGACAATGACGAATTCGGCGTGCCTGAAGACCCAGTGGAACAAGTTCGCTTTAGGCGACGACTCATAGCCATTGCAAAGAGTCTGCAAAGGAAGCAAGAGCAGCTTAAGGCCGAACATGATTTGCTAATAGAACGGTGGACCAAGATCCGGGCCACCGAGAAGTACGGACTCGACCGCCCTAACAAAGGGCACACGCGGCACAACTGGCTACCTCAACCTAACCAGGAAAATCAAAGGCACATAACCCGATGTCCGCACACCACTACGGTCCAAACCAGCAAGAAGGATACACGAAGAAGCAGCCTCAAGCCCCGGCGCAACAGTCATAAACGGCAAATCAGGGAAGCTAATATCAAGTTCAACAAATCCCTGTCCGGTCAACGGACAAAGAACAGCCTAAGCCTATTCGGCCCAAGCCATGAACTCGGTCATCCGTGCGAAATCCACAGTACTCCCAAAAGAACGGCAAAACATACTAATAGAGAATGTCGGATCTCCAAAGTAAAGCAGCCGGGTGTGTGCCAGAAACATTGAGGGAAGGCGCTTAGTCAAAAGCCCCCCCGCCCCCCCAGAGCACAACAGTACGACCGACCGACACCGATCATACAAACCACATCAATTCAATTGCAAACCCCCAGACCCAACAGTCCAGGGGCTCCTTAAACAATAAAGCCCAAGCGGGCACGAAAATAGAACCTTCTACAAGGTATCAGGCACAAAGGCCAGTTTCATTGGCCCGCCGCCTGAACGGTTGTTTTTAGATAACCAAATAAGGCCGCGCCATCGGCGCGTTTCCCCTATATACGGTATCACACCGTATGCTAACATGATGAACCACGTTGGCTAGATTCCACATGGTAAATCGGCAGGCGAGCACAGGCAATACACTCACGCCTGCGTGCAGAGCCAAACCCCACCCTCAAAAGCGGAGATCATACAGCTGCCAGAGTACCAAGTTGCGCATGCCTGTTAATATTTTGACACAACAACCAACTATCTGGATACCAACTGAGGAGTCCGGGCTACTTCTCAAATAGCATCTAGGGTCGCCAGGGTCCGGTCAAGAACCTTTGGACCAACCACAGGTGGACGTTTGGCGGCCTCCACGTACTTACATTCACAAACTAACTTTTATGCAGAATAGGTTTGGCGGCGTGAAGTCGGCTCGGACACATGAAGGACAGGACCATGCAGGTAGACGGCAGTTCGGATTCACCTTCGATCCATTCATAGCCCCCTCCAGTCCGGCTACCACAGGTTCCGCCAGAAAACCATTTCTTCTTCATAATCATAAATCGCATTCATATGCACAGACATATCATATTACTGCAATGCATAGACTTAACTAAACATGCACCGATCATCGTTCATCATCGACGCATCTTTGCCATAAAAATGGCAGCCACGGCTTGTGGTACGCCCGGTTATGCCAGGGGCTCCACAGTACGGCAATAAAGTCCGACCACCTTCCCGGTCGCTCGGCACCCCGAACTTATAGCACTATATGCATCAGCTCCGAATCATGTCTTGGGTCATTGGTTGGGTTTGCCCGGCCCATGTTTTGGTACCTTACGTTCCATTCCGTTGGCTAAGGTAGCACTGGGAGAACTACTGCGATTGTGTCCCGGATCTGCCGGACGAGCACCTCAGTAGAGAAAGCCGAAAACCAACTGTCATGATGCGGCGAGAGCTGGTTAGCTGTTCGAGAGGTTACAAATTCCTCAAAGATTTATTCCGCATAACGCCACTATAAAATGCAGATTGCGATGGATCGGTCTACCGATCAGGCGCCAATAGAGTCCTTAGTCTGGCCTTCCGGACACTAGGGGCTGCGCCGACCATACCCGAGTTCCAATGGCTAAGTGAGAGTAGTAAAGCCCTATAGTCCAATTGCCTGGTTCGTGGTGAGAAACGCCTCCTCATAAGGACCCAACCATGGGATAAAGAGTGTTCAGAAATACCCGAACACCCCCGTACTCCTCACGTGGGGGCTGAAGCCGATGACTGGCCAACTCTCAGAATATACATACAATAAACAGCCGCAAAGGAAGAACATATGTTCAAAACCAAACAGGCAACATATAACAAAAGTGCCATTATCCCATATTACAAACATTGGCAAAAATGCCCTCAGGGAAATATAATGTCTTTGGTGCACTTATCCGCCGCCAGGCGGGCACCCTTCATTACACCTTCATAATACAGTTCGGGCTTGCGATCCTCCTTACCCTCTGGTGGCCCCTCGGTTAGCAGCTTCTCTGCGTCAAGCTTCCCCCAATGCACTTTTGCATAGGCAAGAGCCATTCGCGCACCTTCTATACAGACTGATCGCTTGATAATATCAAGCCGAGGACAGGCGCCCACAGTCCGCTTGACAAGTCCGAAGAAACTGCTGGGAATTGGCTCTACAGGCCACAACCGATGATCAAATCCTTCATGGCTAGTTCGGCTACCTGGTGCAGTTTGACCAGCTGCTTCAGCTGATTGATAAAAGGCACCAGATAGTTCGACGCTAGATACTATGACCAGAAGTTCCTCCCCGCAGACTCACCCTCCTCAGACTGGTAAAATTGGGCAGCATCTGATATACTATGAGGCAGATCCGCAAACGCCCCTGTAAAATCCAGAATTCAGCTTGCCGCTTAGAGTTCTCCGCATTATAACATCATAACGGCCATAGATACAACAGGCCTTACCAGCCGCAACTTTTCAGGCCTCCTGCATGTCCCGCACAGCACCTCGGGCTTCTTCCCGAGCATCTTCCGCGGCTTGGAGAGCTTGGGCGAGTTCGGATGCTTTCCCTACTAGACTCTGCTCCAAGCTCTCGCTTTTCGTCACAACATCCTGAAGCTCCCGCTCAGCTATGATGACCCTGGCCTCGTGTTTTTCACGCAGAGCCTGTTCGGCGGCAGCCTTCTCTTGGGCATCAGCCACTGCCTTCTTCAATGCCTCATATTCGGCACTCGCTCCTAGGGCGTATAACACAAATACTTTTCAATAGGCACACTTATTGATTTGTGCCCCACGCAAGACAATGTTCAAACATACCTTGCCTCTCATCCAATTGCTTCTTCACACGACCAAGTTCTTCTTCGGCCTGTTCTAGGCTCTCTCTCAGTTCGGACACTTCCGCATTATGAGCGGCCGTCCTCTCCGCAGACGCCTGTTTTCAAAAACATGGGTATAGATCATTAATAGTTCCCATTACAGCTGAGGATTTGATCCCCTGCCCGGCTCTCTTATTCTGGACAGTGTATCAGGGGCTACTCCTCATATCATACTAATTATTTTAAGGTTCCTTAGAAACCATACCTCAAAGGCCTTTATAAGGCCAAGACAGGACTCATTCAGCCCGCTTTCGGCAGCCTGAATCTTTCCAACCACCGCACCCATAAGGGTCCGATGTTCATCAACGATGGATGCGTTCTTTAACGCTGACAACAGACCGCCCGACAGATCAACGTGTGCTGAGGTGACCGGCGGAGTAGGCAAACCTCCCTCCATGGAGGATGACCGTTTCCCTGATCCCGGAGCCTTAGAGGCCTCCAGAACTTTATCCGGCCCCGGATCTCTTTGAGACGACACCTTGGTGTCGCGCTCGGACTTCGGACAAGGAGTCCCTGGCGGTGTCTCGCTCGCCACCGCATTCGAGCTCAATGAATCCTCTAATGAGGATTGCCCGGCGGGAGACCTTGCCGGGCTATATGAGGTGTGGTGACAGTTAAAATTACTATACCCAAACAACCCTGGATACATAGGTGTATTCGGATTTCGGTTACTTACAATTTTCCCAGGGGCTGGGCCTCGGGACCCACTCCGAGCTGTTATCGGTGGCCGGGGTGGATGCCTCTAGAGGGGAACCTCACCCTCTCTTAGGCGACTCAGCCTCCAGGGACGGGGAAGCCGCACGTTTCTTTCCGCCTGCAGAGTGAGGCTCGTCCTCCTCTGCCTCCTCTTTGTCTTCAGAAGAAGGAGCGTCGCTGGAGCCGTCGGATTGGGCATCCGAAACCTCGCGATAATGGAGGCCCCTCCGGATCTATTGACCTCCTTGGAGGCCTCCTTCTTTGGCGCCTTGTAAGGTGCAGGGACAAACATCTTCGTAAGAAGAGGTCCGGCCGGTTCCTCCGGCAGCGGGGCCGGACATTGTATCCGCTCCACCCTTTTTATCCATCCCTAAAGCCACAATGAAGCATGGTCAAAATATCCCCCTCATGATATGCCAGTTGAAGCCTAGAGGGACAGGGCGTGGTTATAACTTACCGGGCTTGCAGAATGGGATGATTGATACCCCCGGTCCTCGGAAGAGTCCGGCCATGATTTGCTGGACTTGAAGAGCACCTTCCAGATATCCTTGTGGGAGGAATCGTAGAGCTCCTGGAGGGTTTGGTGCTCGGTTGGGTCGAATTCCCATAAAGTACAGGCTCAACGCTGGCAAGGGAGAACCAGGTGGACTAGCATCACCTGTACCACGTCAACAAGCTTGATGTCCTTGTCGACCATATTCCGAACACGCGTCAGGAGCAGTGATAGCTCATCAGACGAGCACCAGTTCGGGCCCTTCTTGGGCCAGGACGTCAGCCGCAGTGGAGCTCTGAACCTGAACTCGGGAGCTGCTGCCCATTTTTCGCCGCGTGGTTCGGTGATATAAAACCACTGCTGCTGCCACTCCTTGACGGAGTCGTTAAAAGTGCCCTTCGGCCAAACAACCTTGGGCATCTTGCTCACCATGGCGCCGCCGCACTCGGTGTGCTCGCCACTCACCACCTTGGGCTTCACATTGAAAATCTTCAGCCAGAGGCCGACGTGAGGCGGAATCCGGAGGAAGGCCTCGCACACGACGATGAACGTCGAGATATTGAGAAAAGAGTTGGGGGAAAGATCGTGGTAATCGATCACGTAGTAATACATGACTCCCCGAGTGAATGGGTGGAGGGGAAACCCGAGCCCGCGGACAAAATGGGGAAGGAACATGACTTTCTCGTGAGGCTCTGGAGTAGGGACGACCTGTCCCACCGATGGGAGACGGTGGCCAATCTTCTTGGCCAAATACCGGCTTCTCGGAGTCTCTTGATATCCCTCTCCCGGATGGTAGAGGCCATCCATTTTGCCTCCTGCTCCAGATCCGGACATCTTGGAAAACCTCTCTTCGGTGGAGAAGAAAGGCGCTCGGGCGTTGGGCTCGAGCAGAGGGGAGCGAGTTAGCGGAAGGAGAAGGCGTGGGTAAAAGAGGAAGATGCCCTATCTCTTTATAAGAGAAGGTAAAGAGCTTTTTGCGCCTCCCCACTTACCTGATAGAACCCGCTAGTCTCCCACTCGCCGCGATTAGCGGTACGGTTGGATTACCCATACCCGTATTAATGAGAATCCCATGATGAAGGGACATGATCTCTGCTTCGGCAGGACGTGCCAATAAAACCGCCTTGCGACGCGAGGAGACGCCGGTTCGTGTTGGACCAGGCCACGATAAAGGCACGACGTGCAAAAATTGCCAGCAGAATGGATTTATGCTAGGGTATGTGAAGATCATCTTGCAGAGCCGGACACGTTCTACGTGTTCGATAATAACCTTGGAGTATTCAGAGGAGGAACCCACCTTGCAATGCCGAAGACAAGACTGCATGCCGGACTCATCGTCATTGAAGCCTGGTTCAGGGGCTACTAAGGGAGTCCTGGATAAGGGGGTATCCGGACAGCCGGACTATATTCATCGTCCGGACTATAGAAGCGTCAAGATACAAGACTCAATACTTTGGCTCGTGTCCAGATGGGACTCTCCTTTGCGTGGAAGACAAGCTTGGCGATCCGGATATTATATTTCCTTCCTTGTAACCGACTCCATGTAAACCCTAGCTCTCTTGTGTCTATATAAACCGGAGAGGATGGTCCTTAGAAGGCCAATCACATTTACAATCATACCATCATAGGCTAGCTCTTAGGGCTTAGCCTCTACAATCTTGTGGTAGATCTACTCTTGTATTCCACATATCTTCAATATTAATCAAGCAGGAAGTCGGGTTTTACGTCCATCGAGAGGGCCTGAACCTGGGTAAACATTGTGTCCCTTGCTTCCTGTTACCATCAGCCTAAGACGCACAGATCGGGACCCCCTACCCAAGATCCGCCGGTTTTGACACCGACAGTGCCCCCCTCCATAGTTACACACCTCGGTCATATCGTCGTAGTGCTTAGGAGAAGCCCGCCGGTAACTTCATCATCACCGTCACCACACCATCGTGCTGACGAAATTCTCCCTCAGCCTCAACTGGATCAAGAGTACGAGGGACGTCCCCGAGCTGAACGTGTGCTAATCACGGAAATGTCGTACGTTCGGTGCTAAGATCGGTCGGATCGTGAAGGCATACGACTACATCAACCACGTTGTCATAATGCTTCCACTTTCGGTCTACGAGGGTATGTGGACACACTCTCCCCTCTTGTTGCTATGCGTCACATAGATAGATCTTGCATGATCGTAGGATATTTTTTTGAAATTACCGCGTTCCCCAACAGTGGCATCCGAGCCAGGTCTATGCGTAGATGTTATATGCACTAGTAGAACACAAAGAGTTGTGGGCGATAATAGTCATACTGTTTACCAGCATGTCATACTTTGATTCGGCGGTATTGTTGGATGAAGTGGCTCAGACCGACATTACGCGTACGCTTACGCGAGAATGGTTCTACCGACGTGCTTCGCACGCAGGTGGCTAGTGAGTGTCTGTTTCTCCAACTTTAGTTGAATTGAGTGTGGCTACGCCCGGTCCTTGTTGAAGGTTAAAACGGCACACTTGATGAAAAATGGTTGCGGTTTTGATACATAGGTAAGAACGGTTCTTGCTAAGCCATTGCAGCCACGTAAAACTTGCAACAACAAAGTAGAGGACGTCTAACTTGTTTTTGCAGGGCTTGCTGTGATGTGATATGGTCAAGCATGATGTGACATAAATTGTTGTATGAGATGATCATGTTTTGTAACAAAGTAATCGGCAACTGTCAGGAGCCATATGGTTGTCGTTTTATTGTATGCAATGCAATCTCCATGTAATTGTTTTACTTTATCACTAAGCGGTAGCGATAGTCGTAGTAACAATAGTTGGCGAGACAATGATGCTACGATGGAGATCAAGGTGTCGTGCCAGTGACATTGGAGATCATGACGATGCTTCGGTGATGGAGATCATGAGCACAAGATGATGATGGCCATATCATGTCACATATTTTGATTGCATGTGATGTTTATCCTTTATGCATCTTATTTTTCTTAGTTCGGTGGTAGCATTATAAGATGACCCCTTACTAAATTTGAAGGTATAAGCGTTCTCCCTGAGTATGCACCGTTGCTACAGTTCTTCATGCTGAGACACCACATGATGATCGGGTGTGATAAGCTCTACGTTCACATACAACGGGTGCAAGCCAGTTTTGTACACGTAGAATACTTGGGTTAAACTTGACGATCCTACCATATGCAGATATGGCCTCGGAACACTGAGACTGAAAGGTCGAACATGAATCATATAGTAGATATGATCAACATAGTGATGTTCACCATTGAAAACTACTCCATCTCATGTGATGATCAGACATGGTTTAGTTGATTTGGATCACGTGATCACTTAGATGATTAGAGGGATGTTTATCTAAGTGGGATTTGTTAAGTAATATGATTAATTGAACTTTAATTTATCATGAACTTAGTCCTGATAGTATTTTGCAAATAATGTTGTAGATCAATAGCTCGCGTTGTTGCTTCCCTATGTTTTTATATATGTTCCTAGAGAAAACTAAGTTGAAAGATGATAGTAGCAATGATGCGGACTGGGTCCGTGATCTAAGGTTTATCCTCATTGATGCACAGGAAAATTATGTCCTTGATGCACCGCTAGGTGACAAACCTATTGCAGGAGCAGATGCAGACGTTATGAATGTTTGGCTAGCTCAATATGATGACTACTTGATAGTTTAGTGCACCATGCTTTACGACTTAGAATTGGAACTTCAAAGACATTTTGAACGTCATGGATTATATGAGATGTTCCAGGAGTTGATGTTAATATTTCAAGCAAATACCCGAGTTGAGAGATATGAAGTTCTATAGCTAAAAGATGGATGAGAATATCTCAAGCAGTGAGCATGTGCTCATATTGTCTGGGTACTACAATCGCTTGAATCTAGTGGGAGTTAATCTTCCAGATAAAATAATGATTGACAGAGTTCTCTAGTCACCATCACCAAGTTACTGGAACTTCGTGATGAACTATAGTATGCAAGGGATGACAAAAACGATTCCGAGCTCTTCGTGATGCTGAAATCGACGAAGGTAGAAATCAAGAAAGAGCATCAAGTGTTGATGATTGACAAGACCACTAGTTTCAAGAAAAGGGCAAAGGGAAAGAAAGGGAACTTCAAGTAGAATGGCAAGCAAGTTGTCACTCCCATGAAGAAGCCCAAAGCCGGACCAAAGCCTAAAACTGAGTGCTTCTACTGCAAAGGAAATGGTCACTGGAAGCGGAAATGCCCTGAATATTTGGTGGATAAGAAGGATGGCAAAGTGAACATGGTATATTTGATATACAAGTTATTGATGTACCTTACTAGTGTTTATAGTAGCCCCTGGGTATTTGATACTTGTTCGGTTGCTAAGATTAGTAACTCGAAACATGAGTTACAGAATAAACAAAGACTAGTTGAGAGTGAAGTGACGATGTGTGTTGGAAGTGGTTCGAAGATTGATATGATCATCATCGCACACTCCCTATACTTTCGAGATTAGTGTTGAACCTAAATATATGTTATTTGGTGTTTGCGTTGAGCATAAATATGATTAGATCATGTTTATTGCGATACGATTATTCATCTAAGACAGAGAATAAATTGTTATTTTGTTTACATGAATAAAACCTTCTATGGTCGTACACCCAATATTGATGGTTTATTGAATCTTGATTGTAGTGATACACATAATCATAATATTGATGCCAAAAGATGTAAAGTTGATAATGATAGTGCAACATATTTGTGGCACTGCCATTTGGGTCATATCGGTGTAAAGCGCATGAAGAAACTCCATAAAGATGGATTTTTGGAATCACTTGATTGTGAATAATTTGATGCTTGCGAACCATGCCTTGTGGGCAAGATGACTAAAACTCCGTTCTCCGAAACAATAGAACGAGCTAGTGACTTATTGGAAATAATACATACCAATGTATGCGGTCCAATGACTGTTGATGCTCGTGGCGAGTATCGTTATTTTCTTACCTACACAGATGATTCAAGCAGATATGGTTATATCTACTCAATGAAGCATAAGTCTGAAACATTTGAAAAGTTCAATAAATTTCAGAGTGAAGTGGAAAATCATCATAACAAGAAAATAAAGTTTCTACGATTTGATCGTGGAGGAGAATATTTGAGTTACGAGTTTGGTCTTCATTTGAAACAACATGGGATAGTTTAACAATTAACGCCACTTGGAACACCACAGCGAAATGGTGTGTCCGAACGTCGTAACCGTACTTTATTGGATATGGTGTGATCTATGATGTCTCTTACCAGGTTACCACTACCATTTTGGGGTTATGCATTAGAGACAGCTACATTCACGTTAAATAGGGAACCTTCAAAATCCGTTGAGACGACGCCTTATGGAACTATGGTTTGGCAAGAAACCAAAGTTGTCGTTTCTTAAAGTTTGGGGCTGTGATGCTTATGTGAAAAAGCTTCAACATGATAAGCTCGAACCCAAATCGGAGAAGTGCGTCTTCATAGAATACCCAAAGGAAACTATTGGGTACACCTTCTATCACAAGTTCCAAAGGCAAGATATTCGTTGCTAAGAATGGATCCTTTCTAGAGAAGGAGTTTCTCTCGAAAGAAGTGAGTGGGAGGAAAATAGAACTTGATGAGGTAACTGTACCTTCTCCCGAATTGGAAAGTAGTTCATCACAGAAATCAGTTCTAGTGATTCCTACACAAATTAGTGAGGAAGCTAATGATGATGATCATGAAACTTCAGATCAAGTTACTACAGAACCTCGTACTTTTTCTAGAGTATGATCCGCACCAGAGTGGTACGGTAATCCTATTTTGGAAGTCATGTTACTAGACCATGATGAACCTACGAACTATGAGGAAGCGATGATGAGCCCAGATTCCATGAAATGGCTTGAGGTCATGAAATCTGAGATGGGATCCATGTATGAGAACAAAGTGTGGACTTTGGTGGACTTGCCCGATGGTCGGTAAGCCATATTAAATTAATGGATCTTCAAGAGGAAGACGGACACTGATAGTAGTGTTACTATCTACAAAGCTCGACTTGTCGCAAAAAGGTTTTCGACAAGTTCAAGGTGTTGACTACAATGAGATTTTCTTAACTGTAGTGATGCTTAAATCCGTCTGAATCATGTTAGCAGTTGCCATATTTTATGAAATCTGGCAAATGGATATCAAAACTACATTCCTTAAATGGATATTTCTTAAAGAAGAGTTTTATATGATACAACCAGAAGGTTTTGTCGATCCAAAGGGTGCTAACAAAGTGTGCAAACTCTAGCGATCCATTTATGGACCGGTGCAAGCCTCTCAGAGTTGGAATTGATAGTATGATCAAAGCATATGGTTTTATAAAGACTTTTGAAGAAGCCTGTATTTACAAGAAGTGAGTGGGAGCTCTGTAGCATTTCTTATATTATATGTGGATGACATATTGTTGATTGGAAATAATATAGAATTTCTAGATAGCATAAAGGGATACTTGAATAAGAGTTTTTCAATGAAAGACCTCGGTGAAGCTGCTTACATATTGGGCATCAAGATCTATAGAGATAGATCAAGACGCTTAATTGGACTTTCACAAAAACACATACCTTGATAAAGTTTTTGAAAAAGTTAAAAAATGGATCATTCAAAGAAAGGGTTCTTGCGTGTATTACAAGGTGTAAAGTTGAGTAAGACTCAAAGCCCGACCACGGAAGAAAACAGAAAGAGAATGAAAGTCATTACCTATGCCACAGTCATAGGTTCTATAAAGTATGTTGTGCTGTGTACCAGACCTATTCTATACCTTGCCTTGAGTTTGGCAAGGGAGTACAATTTTGATCTAGGAGTAGATCATTGGACAACGGTCAAGATTATCCTTAGTGAGGACTAAGGAAATATTTCTTGATTATGGAGGTGATAAAAGAGATTGTCGTAAAGAGTTACATCGATGCAAGCTTTTAGACCGATCGAGATGACTCTAAATCTCAATCTAGATACATATTGAAAGTGAGAGCAGTTAGCTAAAAGTAGCTCTGTGCAGAGCATTGTAGACATAGAATATTTGCAAAATACACACGGCTCTGAATGTGACAGACCCGTTGACTAAACTTCTCTCACGAGCAAAACATGATCACACCTTAGTACTCTTTGGGTGTTAATCACATAGCAATGTGAACTAGATTATTGACTCTAGTAAACCCTTTGGGTGTTGGTCACATGACAATGTGAACTATGGGTGTTAATCACATACATATGTGAATATTGGTGTTAAATCACATGGTGATGTGAACTAGATTATTGACTCTAGTGCAAGTGGGAGACTGAAGGAAATATTCCCTAGAGGCAATAATAAAGTTATTATTTATTTCCTTAATTCATTATAAATGTTTATTATTCATGCTAGAATTGTATTAGCCGGAAACTTAGTACATGTGTGATTACATAGACAAAACATATAGTCCCTAGTATGCCTCTACTTGACTAGTTTGTTAATCAAAGATGGTTATGTTTCCTAACCATAGACATGTGTTGTCATTTGATGAACGAGATCACATCATTAGGAGAATGATGTGATGGACATGACCCATCCGTTAGCTTAGCATTATGATCATGTTAGTTTCATTGCTACTGCTTTCTTCATGACTTATACATGTGCCTCAGACTATGAGATTATGCAACTCCCGAATATAGGAGGAACACTTTCTGTGCTACCAAACGTCACAACATAAAAGGGTGATTATAAAGGTGCTCTACAGGTGTCTCTGAAGGTGTTTGTTGGGTTGGCATAGATCAAGATTAGGATTTGTCACTCCGTGTTTCGGAGAGGTATCTCTGGGCCCTCTCGGTAATACTCATCATTATAAGCCTTGCAAGCATTGTGACTAATGAGTTAGTTGCGGGATGAAGAATTACGGAACGAGTAAAGAGACTTGCCGGTAACGAGATTGAACTAGGTATGATGATACCGACAATCGAATCTCAGGCAAGTAACATACCGATAACAAAGGGAACAACATATGTTGTTATGCGGTTTGACCGATAAAGACCTTTGTAGAATATGTGGAAGCCAATATGAGCATCCAAGTTCCGTTATTGGTTATTGACCAGAGATATGTCTCGGTCATGTCTACATAGTTCTCGAACCCGTAGGGTCTGCACGCTTAACATTTGATGATAATTTGTATTATGAGTTTATGTGATTTGATGACCGAAGCTTGTTCGGAGTCCCGGATGAGATCATGGACATGACGAGGAGTATCGAAATGGTCGAGACATAAAGATCGATATATTGGAAGACTATATCTGGACATCGGAAAGGTTCCGAGTGATTGGGTATTTTTCAGAGTACCGGAGAGTTATGGGAATTCGTATTGGGCCTTAATGGGCCATACGGGAAAGGGGAGAAAGGCCTCAAGGGTGGCTGCGCCCCTTCCCCATGGACTGGTCCGAATTGGACTAGGGAAGGGGTCGGACCCCTTCCTTCCTTCTCCTTCTCCCTTCCCCTTTTCTTATTCCATGTGGGAGGTGGAATCCTACTCGGACTAGGGAGTCCTAGTAGGACTCCACACTTTGGGTGCGCCTGATATGTCTCCAACGTATCTACTTTTCCAAACACTTTTGCCCTTGTTTTGGACTCTAACTTGCATGATTTGAATGAAACTAACCCGGACTGACGCTGTTTTCAGCAGAACTGCCATGATGTTGTTTTATGTGTAGAAAAGAAAAGTTCTCGGAATGTCCTGGAAATCCATAGAGGCACTTTTCAGATTTAATAAGAATTTTTGGCGAAAGAATCAAGGTCAGGGGGCCCACAGGCTATCCATGAGACAGGGGGCGCGCCCTCCTATCTCGTGCCCCCCCCGACCTCCTCCGACCTCAACTCCAACTCCATATACACCGTCTTGGGGAGAAAAAAAAATCAAGGAGATAGTTTCATCGCGTTTCATGACACGGAGCCGCCGCCAAGCCCTAATCTCTCTCGGGAGGGCTGATCTGGAGTCTGTTCGGGGCTCCGGAGAGGGGGATTCATCGCCGTCGTCATCATCAACCATCCTCCATCACCAATTTCATGATGCTCACTGCCGTGCGTGAGTAATTCCATCATAGGCTTGCTGGACGGTGATGGGTTGGATGAGATTTACCATGTAATCAAGTTAGTTTTGTTAGGGTTTGATCCCTAGTATCCACTATGTTCTGAGATTGATGTTGCTATGACTTTGCTATGCTTAATGCTTGTCACTAGGGCCCGAGTGCCATGATTTCAGATCTGAACCTATTATGTTTTCATGAATATATGTGTATTCTTGATCCTATCTTGCAAGTCTATAGTCACCTATTATGTGTTATGATCCGACAACCCCGAAGTGACAATAATTGGGATACTTCTCGGTGATGACCATAGTTTGAGGAGTTCATGTATTCACTATGTGTTAATTCTTTGGTCCGGTTCTCTATTAAAAGGAGGCCTTAATATCCCTTAGTTTCCGTAAGGACCCCGCTGCCACGGGAGGGTAGGACAAAAGATGTCATGCAAGTTCTTTTCCATAAGCACGTATGACTATTTACGGAATACATGCCTACATTACATTGATGAATTGGAGCTAGTTCTATATCACCCTATGTTATAACTATTGCATGAGGAATCGCATCCGGCATAATTATCCATCACTGATCCATTGCCTACGAGCTTTTCACATATTGTTCTTCGCTTATTTACTTTTCCGTTGCTACTGTTACAACTACTACAAAAACCCAAAAACATTTACCTTTACTGTTGCTACCGTCAGCATTATTATCATACCACTTTTGCTACTAAACACTTTGCTGCAGATACTAAGTTATCCAGGTGTGGTTGAATTGACAACTCAACTGCTAATACTCAAGAATATTCTTTGGCTCCCCTTGTGTCGAATCAATAAATTTGGGTTGTACTTCACCCTCAAAAGCTATTGCGATCCCCTACACTTGTGGGTTATCAAGACTAATTTTTGGCGCCGTTGCCGGGGAGCATAACTCTATTCTCTGATTCACTTGGGATTTATATCTGTTGATCACTATGAAGAACTTGAAAGACGCTAAGACCAAGATCTATCCCTCAACTACGAGGGGAGGTAAGGAACTGCCATCTAGCTCTGCACTAGATTCTCCTTCCATTATTAGTAAGCTTGCGACTTCTAAACCTACTACTGCTATGAATTCTGATATGTCACATGTTATTGATGATGCCACTTCTGCTATGCATGATGAAACTACTTCTGTGCGTGATACTACTTTGCCATTAGGTGAATTTCTTGATGAACAACTTGCTAGAGTTAGGGGGAATGAAAATATTGAAGATGTTATTGATGATAGTGATGATGAACTTTCCCCCAATGATTATGTATTACCTATTGTTCCTAAGGGTTATGTTATGAATGAAAAAGTTGCTATGGAAATTCTTGCTTGCAATGATAGATCGGATCTTAAGAAATTATTAGCTAAATGGAAGCAGCAGTCTCTTAATGCTAGAATGAAACCCGAACCTGCTTTTGCTACTTCACCTATCTGTGTTACTGATAAGGATTATGAATTCTCTGTTGATCCTGATATTATTACTTTAGTTGAATCTGATCCTTTTTATGGCCTTGAATCTGAAATGGTTGTGGCACATCTTACCAAGTTGAATGATATAGCCACCCTATTTACTCATGATGAGAAATCTCGCTATTTATATATCCTTAAGATATTTCCGTTCTCATTAAACGGTGATGCTAAAACTTGGTATAATTCTCTTGCTCCTGGTTGTGTGCGTAGTCCCCAGGATATGATTTATTACTTCTCTGCTAAATATTTCCCTGCTCATAAGAAACAAGCTACCTTGCGGGAAATATATAATTTTGTGAAAATTAAAGAAGAGAGTCTCCCACAAGCTTGGGGGAGGCTTCTCCGGTTACTTTATGCTTTGCCTGATCATTCTCTTAAGAAAAATGAAATACTTGATATCTTTTATAATGGACTAACCGATGCTTCCAAGGACCACTTGGATAGTTGTGCTGGTTGTGTTTTCATGGAAAGAACAGTCGACGAAGCTGAAATACTATTGAATAATATGTTGCTTAATGAAAATAATTGGACTCTCCCCGAGCCAGTTCCTGAAGTAATTCCTGAACCAATTGAGCCAACTCCTGAGCCTATTCCTAAACCCACTCCGAAGAAGAGAGGTGTTTTATTTCTCAGTCTTGAAGATATGCAAGAGGCAAAGAAATCAATGAAAGAAAAATGTATTAAAGCTGAAGATGTTAAGAATTTACCTCCTATTGAAGAAATACATGGTCTTAATATACCGCCTATTGAAGAACCACATTGTCTTGATAACCCGACACAGGTAGTAAAGGTAAATTCTCTCTATAGATATGATAAAGTTGAAATACCCTCTACTAAGTTTCATAGCCCGTGCTTAGATGAATTTGATGACTTTATGGCTAGACAAGAAAGTTTTAATGCTTATGTTGGTAGAGAGTTAAAGAATAATGCTTTCGAGATAGGACGCGTAGGTGATAATCTGGCTAGAGTTAAAGATGAACTTCACCGCGTTAGCAAATATGCTTCTATGGTTGCTACTCAAGCTGAGCAAGTACTCAAAGCTCAAAATGATTTGCTTGATGAATTGAATAATAAAAATGACTTTGCTATTAGAGTGACTACTAGAACTGGTAGAATGACTCAAGAACCTTTGTATCCTGAAGGCCACCCTAAGAGAATCGAGCAAGATTCTCAAAGAAATAATTTAGAGGCACCTAGTTCTTCTAAGAAGAAGAAAAAGAAATACGATAGAACCTTGCATGCTTCTAATGAACCTATTGTAGACACACGTGAGAATCCCAATGATATTTCTATTTCTGATGCTGAAACACAATCAGGTGATGAACATGAACCTAGTGATAATGTTAATGATAATGTTCATGTTGATGCTCAACCTAGCAAAGATAATGATGTAGAGACTGAACCTGCTGTTGATCTTGATAACCCACAATCAAAGAATCGACGTTATGATAAGAGAGATTTTGTTGCTAGGAATCACGGTAAAGAAAGAGAACCGTTGGTTCAAAAACCCATGCCCTTTCCTCCTAAACCATCCAAGTCAAAGGATGATGAGGATTTTGAGCACTTTGCTGAAATGATTAGACCTATTTTCTTATGTATGTGCTTAGCTGATATGCTTAAAGTAAATCCTTATGCTAAATATATGAAGGATATCATCACAAATAAAAGAAAGATACCGGAAGCTGAAATTTCCACCATGCTTGCTAATTACACTTTTAAGGGTGGAATGCCAAAGAAACTTGGAGATCTGGGTGTACCAACTATACCATGCTCTATTAAAAGAAACTATGTTAAAACTGCTTTATGTGATCTTGGAGCCGGTGTTAGTGTTATGCCTCTCTCTTTATATCGTAGACTTGAATTGAATAAGTTGACACCTACTGAAATATCTTTGCAAATGGCCGATAAATCAACTGCTGTACCTGTCGGTATTTGTGAGGATGTGCATGTTGTAGTTGCAAATGTCACTATTTTAACGGACTTTGTTATTCTTGATATTCCCGAGGACGATAGTATGTCTATTATCCTTGGTAGACATTTTCTTAATACTGCAGGGGCTGTTATTGATTGCAACAAAGGCAATGTCACTTTTCATGTTAATGGTAATGAGAATACGGTACACTTTCCGAGGAAAAATTCTCAAGTTCATAGCATCATTTCTATTGAAAAAGTTCCAACTATCATTTTTGGAGGTTTTGAATTTCCTCTTCCTACTGTCAAGAAAAAGTATGATATTCTTATTGTTGGGGATTTTCATATCCCCGTTGAGGTAACTTAGTGTTATTCGAAATTTCTCCAGTTCCGTGTTATTCGGAATGAGTTTGTTAACAAGACTTGATCAACCTTGTTAGCGGGTTCATTTTGATGATCACGAGATGGATGAAACTAGAAGGCACAACCTTCTGTACCCTGTTTTCACTTTCTGTTATTTAGAATAAATAAAGCAAAAATAGTATTGTCTGTCTGTTTTCTGAATTATCCGTGCATTAAAAAATAGTCCGAAAATAAAAGTGCTCCAAATGCCATGCAAATTTAGTATGATTTTTTCTGGAATATTTGAGGATTTTAGGCACTGAAAACACTATAGGAGGGCCAAGCACCAGGCCACGAGAGAGGAGGGCGCGCCCCCCCTATAGGGCGCGCCCCCCTGTCTCGTGGGCCCCTGGTGGCTCCCCTCCACTTATGCCAGCACCCACACACTCCGTCTTCTTCCCAAAAAAATCCCCATCTAACTCAAGCATGAGTTCTAGCTCGTTTTGCTGTGATTTTCGATCTCTTAGCTCAAAGCTCCATTCACAAAACTGCTTTGGGAGATTGTTGCTTGGTATGTGACTCCTCCATTGGTCCAATTAGTTTTTGTTCTAGTACTTTATTCGTTGCAAATTTTTGCTGCATAGGTGACCATGTTCTTGAGTTTGCATGTTAAATTTTTGAGGTCCCAAGCAATTCCAATGCATGATATGGGCTCTAGGCACTTGTAGGAGTAGTTGCTATCAATCTTGTTTAGTTTTATCCACTTTTATTTTGAAGTTACTAAAATTTCAGAAATTTTCAAAAAATGTTAAGGAGGTTCTTTAAAGGCTCTGCTAGCCAAAGCTCTAAGGAAAAAAAGACAAAGAGAAGGAAAATCCCAAGTATAATCTTCCTCTCTTAGCGGATGTATGGTCATGTGAATGGCCATGTGAGGATTTCTTGAAGGACGCCGGATTTCATGAAGACTTTTATGCTTTAATCGGGACTGCATGCCTCACCGGTTTCATGAACGGTCGAATCGATCAGTATCTCTTACTTACCAATACTTTCGTGCAAAACTTTTATTATTATCCTAAGAAGTCACCACCTGCAGTATCATTTCATTTATATGATGAATTCAAAGAAATGTCTTTACGTCATTTTTGCGCGGTATGTAGGATACCTTATGAGGGAGAATTAGAGGAACCCCATCATGAAGATGTGGATGGCTTCGTTAAAACTATTGCTATAGAAGAGCCAAAGAAGGGCTCTGAGGCAAAAGTCTCTAGCATACACTTTCCTGTTTTACGCTATTTTGCCATATTTGCTAGTAGATGCTTGATTGGTCATGGGAATAGTGGAAATTTGAGCGTTCCAGATATTATTATTCTTCAACATGCTTTGCTGGGAGACAATACTTTTAGTATGGGTGCCGTTGTTGCTAAATGGCTAGCCCTAAATCGTACAAAGGCCCCATATTTGGAGGTATCTATGCTGCATGTCTTGCTGAACATTTTCAGATACCCATTAGGCACCTTGAGGAGGAGGAGACAAAACTGCCTCCTCACATTTTAGATTACAGGAGCATGGTAGCCCACAAGTTTATTGTTGACAACGAAGAAAAGATGCTTTTGTATAAACTTAGACTTAACAAGAAACACATTGAGATTATTATTCTCCCTGTGCCTCTGTTGTTTGATTTACTTGCAGAAAATTTTCTCGTCACACCAGAAGCGGTGAATAACCATCTAGCCCAAGCTTTTACTCCAGAACCTAAACCTGAGTTGGACCCTTATCGTGCATCATATGTCCAGTGGGATCCGGAGATGACCAACCAGTATTATCCTGATTACACACCTCCCTACACCGGAGAGAGTAGCGGCGGTCCTTGGTATTAGACCAATTTAGGCCAAAAGCCTAAGCTTGGGGGAGTACATATTTCTCACCGACTTTACATTCATGTTCACACAGTAGTCATCGGTGCTCATACTCTTTCATTGTATCATCCATGTTAGTTTAAATTTCTTTTTCTAGCTTTCTTCTTGTGTGTTTGTTAAACCTTAAGAAAAACCAAAAAAAATTAGTTAGTTTAATTTCCTTGCTTGTAGTAGGAATTAAAATGAAAACCCAAAAAGATTTCTCGTTCTTCTTTTACTTGTTGGGAGCTTTCCCGTGTAAATAGTTTTATTCTCTTTTCTTTCTTTTGGGGGTCGAGAAGACCATATTGAAAATTCTTAGTGGCTCTTATATGCATGATTGATTATTTAACTTAGAGCCCATATTACTTGTCTTCTCTCTTGAGTTGAATGCTTGCAGATTCCAGCTTAGTCCATTGCACGTGCACTCTTACTATCATACACATCGTTCGGTCATGCGAGTGAAAGGCAATAATGATGATATATGATGGATTTATTGGGATGAGAAAAGCTGGTATGAACTCGACCTCTCTTGTTTTTGTAAATATGATGATTCATCGTTCCTGAGTCAGCTATTGTGAAGTAAACATATTTGCAATGACATTTAGAGATTATAGTTGCTTGTGCCATGCTTGATTAGCTATGAGTTATAATGGTTTACCTTGCATGCCAACATGCTATTAGAATGATTATGATGTGGTATGATGGGATGGTATCCTCCTTTGAATGAATTGAGTGACTCGACTTGGCACATGTTTACGCATGTAGTTGAATCAAATCAACATAGCCTTCATGATATTTATGTTCATGGTGGATTATATCCTACTCATGCTTGTATTCGGTGTGAATTAATTTTAATGCATGCTTACGACTGGTGTCGCTCTCTCAGTTGGTCGCTTCCCAGTCTTTTGCTAGCCTTCACCTGTACTAAGCGGGAATACTGCTTGTGCATCCAAACTCCTTAAACCCCAAAGTTGTTCCATATGAGTCCACTATACCTTCCTATATGCGGTATCTACCTGCCGTTCCAAGTAAATTTGTATGTGCCAAACTCCAAACCTTCAAATGAAATTCTGTTTTGTATGCTCGAGCAGCTCATGTTTCAACTAGGGCTGCCTATATCTTCCATGCTAGGTGGGTTATTCTCAAGAGGAGTGGACTCCGCTCCTCATTCACGAGAAAGGGTCGGTAACCAGGATGCCCAGTCCCATGATCCAAAAAGATCAAAGCAAATCAAAGTAATTAAACAAAACTCCCCCATGGCTGTTGTATGTTGGAGGCACTCGTTGTTTCGAGCAAGCCATGGATTGATGCTTGTTGGTGGTTGGGGGAGTATAAACCTTTACCATTCTGTTTGGGAACTGCCTATAATGCATGTAGTATGGAAGATACATCCATCTCATAGTTGTTGCGTTGACAGCGAAAGTATGCCGCTCAAAATGTTATTCAATCTCTATTTTAAAATCGAGCTCTGGCACCTCTACAAATCCCTGCTTCCCTCTGCGAAGGGCCTATCTATTTACTTCTTATGTTGAGTCATCATCCTTCTTATTAAAAGCACCCGCTGGAGAGCACACTGTCATTTGCATTCATTATCATTGGTTTATATTGGGTATGACTTGACTGGATCTCTTTTACCATGAATTACAATGTTTAGTCAGTCCTTGATCTTTAAAGGTGCTCTGCATTTATGTTTTGCGGTCTCAGAAAGGGCTAGCGAGATACCATTTTGTTATATCATGTTATGATTATTTTGAGGAAGTGTTGTCATCCGAGTTTTATTATTATGGCTTGCTAGCTGATTATGCTATTGATTTGAGTAATTGTGAGACCTATTGTGTTATTGTGAGTATGGTTAGTTCATAATATTTGCTGAAACTTGAATGCTGGCTTTTCATGTTTACAACAACAAGAGCAAACAGAGTTTGTAGAACTTTTTCTGTATCACTTTTAGTTTATCAACTGAATTGCTTGAGGATAAGCAAAGGTTTAAGCTTGGGGGAGTTGATACGTCTCTAGCGTATCTACTTTTCCAAACACTTTTGCCCTTGTTTTGGACTCTAACTTGCATGATTTGAATGAAACTAACCCGAACTGACGCTGTTTTCAGCAGAACTTCCATGACGTTGTTTTATGTGTAGAAAAGAAAACTTCTCGGAATGTCTTGGAAATCCACGGAGGCACTTTTCAGATTTAATAAGAATTTTTGGCGAAAGAATCAAGGTCAGGGGGCCCACGGGCTGTCCACGAGACTGGGGGCACCCCCCTAGGGCGCGCCCTCCTATCTCGTGGGCCCCCCGGACCTCCTCCGACCTCAACTCCAACTCCATATATACTGTCTCGGGGACAAAAAAATCAAGGAGAAAGTTTCATCGCGTTTCATGACACGGAGCCGCCACCAAGCCCTAATCTCTCTCGGAAGGGCTAATCTGGAGTCCGTTCGGGGCTCCGAAGAGGGGGATTCGTCGCTGTCATCATCATCAACCATCCTCCATCACCAATTTCATGATGCTCACCGCCGTGCATGAGTAATTCCATCGTAGGCTTGCTGGACGGTGATGGGTTGGATGAGATTTACCATGTAATCAAGTTAGTTTTGTTAGGGTTTGATCCCTAGTATCCACTATGTTCTGAGATTGATGTTGCTATGACTTTGCTATGCTTAATGCTTGTCACTAGGGCCCAAGTGCCATGATTTCAGATCTGAACCTATTATGTTTTCATGAATATATGTGTGTTCTTGATCCTATCTTGCAAGTCTATAGTCACCTATTATGTGTTGTAATCCGACAACCCCAAAGTGATAATAATCGGGATACTTCTAGGTGATGACCGTAGTTTGAGGAGTTCATGTATTCACTATGTGTTAATTCTTTGGTCCGGTTCTCTATTAAAAGGAGACCTTAATATCCCTTAGTTTCCGTAAGGACCCCGCTGCCACGGGAGGGTAGGACAAAAGATGTCATGCAAGTTCTTTTCCATAAGCACGCATGACTACTTATGGAATACATGCCTACATTACATTGATGAATTGGAGTTAGTTCTATATCACCCGATGTTATAACTATTGCATGAGGAATCGCATCCGGCATAATTATCCATCACTGATCCATTGCCTACGAGCTTTTCACATATTGTTCTTCGCTTATTTACTTTTCCGTTGCTACTGTTACAACAACTACAAAAACCCAAAAACATTTACCTTTACTGTTGCTACCGTCACCATTATTATCATACCACTTTTGCTACTAAACACTTTGCTGCAGATACTGAGTTATCCAGGTGTGGTTGAATTGACAACTCAACTGCTAATACTAAAGAATATTCTTTGGCTCCCCTTGTGTCGAATCAATAAATTTGGGTTGTACTTCACCCTCGAAAGCTGTTGCGATCCCCTACACTTGTGAGTTATCAGCGCCCTATGAGGGCCGGCCTCCTCCTCCCTCCATCCTTTATATACATGGCCAGGAGGCACCCCATAGACACACAAGTTGATCTTTTAGCCGTGTGCGGTGCCCCCCTCCACAGTTACATACCTCGGTCATATCGTCGTAGTGCTTAGGCGAAGCCCTATGCCGGTAACTTCATCATCACCGTCTCCACGCTGTTGTGCAGACAAAACTCTCCCTCGGCCTCAACTAGATCAAGAGTACAAGGGACATCCTCGAGCTGAACGTGTGCTGATCATGGAGGTACCGTATGTTCGGTGCTAAGATTGGTCGGATCATGAAGACGTACAACTACATCAACCGCGTTGTCATAACGCTTCCGCTTTCGGTCTACGAGGGTACATGGACACACTCTCCCGTCTCGTTGCTATGCATCACATAGATAGATCTTGCGTGATCGTAGGATTTTTTTTGAAATTACCGCGTTCCCCAACAGAATTCAGAGAAGAACCAAATAATATTCATAGACAATCTGATCATAAATCCACAATTCATCGGATCTCGGCAAACACACCATAAAAGAATATTACATCGAATAGATCTCCAAGAACATCGAGGAGAACATGGTATTGAGAATCAAAGAGAGAGAAGAAGCCATCTAGCTACTAACTATGGACCCGTAGGTTCATGGTAAACTACTCACGCTTCATCGGAGAGGTAATGGTGTTCATGTAGAAGCCCTCCATAATCAAATCCCCCTCCGGTAGGACACTGGAAAAGGCCCTCCTAGATGGGATCTCACAGGTACATAAGGTTGCCGGTGGAAAAGTGGTTTCGTGGCTCCCCTGGATGTTTTTAGGGTATAAGAGTATATATAGGTGATAGGTCGGGAGACCCACGAGGGGCCCACGAGGTAGGGGGCACGCCCTACCCCCTGGGCGCGCCCTCCTACCTCGTGCACGCCTCGTCGTGTCTGCAACTTCATCTCCAAGTCTTTTGGTTTCCTTCTCATCCAAGAAAGATCATCACGAAAGTTTCATTCTGTTTGGACTCCGTTTGGTATTCCTTTTCTATGAAACTCTAAAATAGGCAAAACAGAAACTGGCACTGGGCCCTCGGTTAATAGGTTAGTCCCAAAAATAATATAAAATAACATATTAATGCATATAAAACATCCAAAACAGATAATATAATAGCATGGAACAATCAAAAATTATAGATACGTTGGAGACGTATCAGGGAGGGGGCGGCGCCCCCCTTTCCTTCTCTCCCTCTCTCTCCTTCCCCCTTTCCCCTTCGATAAAAGGAAAGGGGGGGGGGGACGAATCCTACTTGGGCGCGCCTAGGGCCGGCCTCCTCCCCCTCCCTCTGTTATATACATGGGGGGCGCCTACAACACACATCAATTGTTCCAAGCCATGTGGGCGCCCCCTCCATAGTTTACGCCTCGGGTCATATTCTCGTGGTGCTTAGGCGAAGCCCTGCGCGGATCACATCACCACCACCGTCACCACGCTGTCGTGCTAACGGAACTCATCTACTTCCTCGACACTCTGCTGGATCAAGAGTTCGATGGACGTCATCATGCTGAACGTGTGCAGAACTCGGAGGTGTCGTACGTTTGATACTTGATCGGTCAGAATGAGAAGACGTTCGACTACATCAACCGCGTTAGGCAAACACGTCCGCTTACGGTCTACGAGGGTACGTGGACACATTCTACCCCTCTTGTTTCTATGCATCTCCTAGATAGATCTTGCGTGAGCGTAGGAATTGTTTTGAAATTGCATGCTACATTTCCCAACAGTGGCATCCGAGCCAGGTCTATGCGTAGATGATATGCACTAGTAGAACACAAAGAGTTGTGGGCGGTGATCGTCATACTTCTTACCACCAATATCTTATTTTGATTCGGCGGTATTGTTGGATGAAGCAGCCTGAACCAACCTTACATGACCATGTTCATGAGACCGGTTCCACCGACAGACATGCAACAAGTTTTGCATAAAGGTGGCTGGTGGGTGTCTGTTTCTCCAACTTTAGTTGAATCGAATTTGACTGTGGCCGGTCCTTGTTGAAGGTTAAAACAACAAACTTGATAAATCACCATTGTGGTTCTGTGCCGTAGGTAAGAATGATTCTAGCTAGAAGCCCGTGCAGCCACGTAAAACTTGCAACAACAAAGTAGAGGACGTCTAACTTGTTTTTGCAGGTCATGTTGTGATGTGATATGGTCAAGACATGATGTGATATACGTTGTTGTATGAGATGATCATGTTTTGTAAAAGTTATCGGAAACTAGCAGGAGCCTTATGGTTGTCGCTTTATTGTATGAAATACAAAGGCCATGTAATTGCTTTACTTTATCACTAAGCGATAGCGATAGTTGTAGAAGCAATAGTTGGCGAGATGACCATGACGCTACGGTGGAGATCAAGGTGTCAAGCCAGTGACGATGGAGATCAAAAGCACAAGATGACGATGGCCATATCATGTCACATATTTTGATTGCATGTGATGTTTATCTTTATGCATCTTATTTTGCTTAGTACGGCGGTAGCATTATAAGATGATCCCTTAACTAAAATTTCAAGGTATAAGTGTTCTCCCCGGGATGCACTGTTGCGAAAGTTCTTCGTGCCGAGACACCACGTGATGATCGGGTGTGATAGGCTCTACGTTCTCATACAACGGGTGCAAGCCAGCTTTGCACATGCGGAATACTCGGGTTAAACTTGACGAGCCTAGCATGTACAGACATGGCCTCGGAACACTAGAGGCCGAAAGGTCGAACGTGAATCATATAGTGGATATGGTAAACATAGAGATGTTCACCGTTGATGACTACTCCATCTCACGTGATGATTGGACATGGTTTAGTTCATTTGGATCACGTATCATTTAGATGACTTAAGGGATGTCTATCTAAGTGGGAGTTCTTAAGTAATATGATTAATTGAACTTAATTTGTCATGAACTTAGTCCTGATAGTTTTTGCATATTATGTTGTAGATCAATGGCCAGTGCTACCATTCCCTTGAATTTTAATACATTCCTAGAGAAAGCTAAGTTGAAAGATGATGGTAGCAACTACACGGACTGGGTCCGTAACTTGAGGATTATCCTCATTGCTGCATAGAAGAAGTATGTCCTTGATGCACCGCTAGGTGAAAGGCCTGCTACAGGAGCAGAAGCTGACGTTATAAATGTCTGGCAAGCTCAATCCTATGACTACTCGTTAGTTCAGTGTGCCATGCTTTACGGCTTAGAATCGGGACTTCAAAGATGTTTTGAACGTCATGGACCATATGAGATGTTCCAGGAATTGAAGTTAATATTTCAAGCAAATGTCCGAGTTGAGAGATATGAAGTCTCCAACAAGTTCTATAGATGCAAGATGGAGGAGAACAGTTCTGTCAGTGAGCACATACTCAGAATGTGTGGGTACCATAATCACTTGACTCAGCTGGGAGTTAATCTTCCAGATGATTGTGTCATTGACAGAGTTCTTCAATCACTTCCACCAAGCTACAAAGGCTTTGTGATGAACTACAATATGCAAGGGATGGACAAGACATTCCCGACCTCTTCGCAATGCTAAAGGCTGTGGAGGTAGAAATCAAGAATGAGCATCAAGTGCTGATGGTTAACAAGACCACTAGTTTCAAGAAAAAGGGCAAGGGAAAGAAGGGGAACTACAAGAAGAATGGCAAGCAAGTTGTCACTCCCGAGAAGAAACCCAAAGCTGGACCCAAGCATGAAACTATGTGCTTCTACTGCAAAGGGACTGATCACTGGAAGCGGAACTACCCCAAGTATTTGGCGGATAAGAAGGTTGGCAAAGTGAACAAAGGTATATTTGATATACATGTTACTGATGTGTACTTTACTAATTCTCATAGTAGTGCCTGGGTATTTGATAACGGTTTGGTTGCTCATATTTGTAACTCGAAACAGGGACTACGGATTAAACGAAGATTGGCTAAGGACGAGTGACGATGCGTGTCGGGAATGGTTCCAAGGTCGATGTGATCGCCATCGGCACGCTACCTCTACATCTACCTTCGGGATTAGTTTTAGACCTGAATAATTGTTATTTGGTGCCAGCGTTGTCGGGGATATATCCCGCGGTATGACCCGGGCGGAAGTATGACCTGGCTGGGCTTGGCGTTTTATTGGTAACCCGCCGGAGAATTGGCGACTCACGAGTCTGGCGGCTCAGTGGTCTAACGACTCACGAGCCTGGCGACTCAGATGGCCCTGACGGTGGGTCAGATAGATGACTAGGCCCAAGGCCCAGAAGGTTGGCTTATGTTATGGTGGGCCGGCTTAAGACGAAAGCGTAGGGAATATTCCCTTACAAAGGAAGCAAGACTAGGACTCCGCTTGTAATAGAGTAATACTAATCATACTAGGACTGGTCATGTAACCCGCCCCTTCAACTTATATAAGGAGGGGCAGGGCACCCCAAGAGGGACAAGCAAGAAAATAATCATTAAGGCTAGACACAACCAGGGGAGAGCCAGATCTACAACGTCTCCCTCATGAGCATAATGAGACCTAGCCACAAACAACATGTAGGGCTATTACCGGATGATGTTTCCTGGGGCCCGAAGTTGTCTAAATCCTTGTCTTGCGTGTTGCATCTCTCGTCCCGATCAACCCCTCTCAAGCTATCACATAGATGCGTTGGCCTCGCGACTAAGTCCTCACACTAGGACATATGCCGTGACAATTCCACGACAGTTGGCGCCCACCGTGGGGCGCGCGCACGGTGGTGTTGAGTTCTTGGAGGGATCTCCCCAAGAACAGACACTACAAAAAAAAGTCACATCCGTGACATTTTGGGCCGAACGAATTTTTTCTGTCATACATATGACACTTCTATGATGATAATTGTGACAAAACCTGGTATCATCATAGATGTGGTGGGCTCCTACTTCTATGACAAAAAATCATGACAGAAAATGGGCTTTTCGTCCTGGGTGGGCCGGAGATGCAGCTGCATGACATTCTTTGGGCCGTCCATGACGGAAAAAACCATGGTAGAATCGAGGGGGAGGAAAATTTCGGGGAGTTCCCAGTTACGGTGGGAGGTCGGGGGCCGAGCGATGCGTGTTTCTCTCGTACACGTACGCGCATGTGTGTGAGGCGTTGGCTCTAACTGAACCCGAGCTAGGCGTTGGGCTCTAACTGAACCCGAGCGATTGCACTGCAGGCTACGCGTTACTGAACCTGAGCGATCGATCGATGGCTGTTAACTGAACCCGATGGAGCGATTCCTTCGCTACTGCTGCTAACTGAAGCCGACCGATGATGCGTCTGGGATGAACAATGAGTGTTGCGGGGGGGGGGGGGGGTTGGATGAACAGTGAGCGGTGGTGTTGCCTTTGGATGAACAGGACCCTGTGGTGTGGAGGGCTGGATGAACAGTAGACGGTGGAGGGGTGGTTGAACAGGACCCCGTGGTGTGGAGGGCTGGATGAACAGTAGACGGTGGAGGGGTGCCCGTGGAGGGGTGGTTGAACAGTAGCCGGTGGAGTAGCGCGCGGTGGAGGCTGGATGAATAGGAGCCCATGGAGGCTGGAGGAGGTCGACGGTAGCCCGTGGAGGCTGGAGGAGGTCGACGGTGGAGATGAACAGTATCCCGTGGAGTCCCGTTTTGCGGTACGCCACACCCCTCCCGATGAACAGGACCCCCGTTTTGACCGTAGCGCTCCAACACAAGTCCGTTTCGTCCGTTTTGTGGTACGCCACACCCCTCCCGATCAACAGGACCCCTGTTTCGACCGTAGGAGGTCCCGTTTCCTCCGTTTTGCGGTACACCACACCCCTCCCGATCAACAGGACCCCCGTTTCGACCGTAGGAGGTCCGTTTCCTCCATTTTGCGGTACGCCACACCCCTCCCGATCAACAAGACCCCGTTCCGAACGTAGGTGGTCCGTTTCCTCCATTTTGCGGTATGCTAGGCCTCGTTTCCATCGCCTGTTCCGTCCAAGCCCTCCCGATGAACACGACCACGCATTTCGTTCCGACCCAGCCGGTTGGTTCCCCATGAACACGACGATGATGTTATTTCTCCGTTCCGACCCAGCCATGTACGTATGCGCGAGTAGGCGTTCGAGACCCTGCTCGTATGTACGTACGTGGCCGTATTTTCTTTCTTGCACCCTCGCCGCTGTACGTACGTGTACATGCTACGTGCGCGCCTATACTACGACACGTGCGCACCTCTACTACGACACATGCGCGTCTCTACATCAACCAACATGTACGTACACGTTCGCGACCAGAATGACAACGCTACGTACGCTTCGACCAGGTGGGTCCCGATTGTCAGGCACTTCCTTGCCTGCGAAGATGTAGCTGGTGGGTCCCAGCAGTCAGGGGGGGGGCGAATCGTTTTTTGCCCGGACACACTTCCTTGCATGCGAAGATGTAGCTGGTGGGTCCCAGCAGTCAGGGGGGCAAATCGTTTTTTTTTTGCCCGGACGCACTTCCTTGCGTGCGAAGATGTAGCTGGTGGGTCCCGTCAATCAGGGGGTGAATCGTTTTTTTTGCCCGGACGCAGTTCCTTGCATGCGAAGGTGTAGCTGGTGGGTCCCAGCAGTCAGGGGGAAACATTTTTTTCGCGAAATATGGTGGCCTGTCCGGTGGGTCCCCGCTGTTAGGTGGAGGAATAATTATTTTGCACGTAATAAGGAGGCACTTCCTTGCTGCGGCCGTGGACCCAGCTATCAGCCTCTCCACGTACAGTCCAGATCCGATGGAAGCCGTTCCTTGACCACGTTGACCACACCGCGCCGAGAGCACCAGGGCGGTGGACGACGCCGAGGCCTAGGAAGGGGACGACGCGGCAGTGGATGCCCACGCGTAGAGGAGTACGAGGGTTCACTGGTTCACTGCGGTGTGAGGCTGCTGTTGCTGCAGAATAACAGGGGGTGTGGGTGAGTAGAGGGATGGCCTGGCCAGCGGTGGGAGTAGTAGGGGGCGGTGAGGCCTCCGCCGCATCGCAACCGACTATGGGAGGCAGGAGCACGAGGCACGACCGGCGTTGCTTTGGGCGGCTGGAGCAAGAAGACCAGAGGTTGAAGAAGCACTACGGCCGTTGGATGGACATCGTATGGTCACATGAGCTAGAATCGTGCATATAGACTAATTTGACAAAGCCCTCCGTCCCCGTCAACTTAGTAGGCCCACAAGTCAGCCTCCCACTATACTGGGTCCCAGCTAACATGGGGAGTATTCATTTTTTGTGTGCGTAATAAGGAGGCACTTCCTTCCGTGCGATAATATAGCTGGTGGGTCTGAGCTGTCAGCGGCGGTAACGTTTTTTTCACGAAATACAGAGGCCCTTTCGGTGGGTCCCCGATGTTTGGTAGAGGAATCATTATTTTGCGCGTAATAAGGAGGCATTTCCTTGCGTGCGGCCGTGGATCCAGCTATCAGCCTCTCCATGTACAGTCCACTTCAGATGCATGTCGGTTGTTGACCACATTGACCAGGCCGTGCCGAGGGCACCAGGTCGGTGGACGACGACGAGGCCTAGGAAGGGAACGACACGGAGGCAGGGAAGACTTGGCAGTTGTTTCCCACGTGGAGGGGAGTACGACTGTACGAGGGTTTACTGGTTCGTCTGCCCTCGCCGGAGAATAACAGCAGGTGTGGGTGAGTAGAGGGATGGCTAGGCCAGCGGTGGGAATACGGTGGGGCGGTGAGGCCTACGCGGTAGCACAGCCGACCGCGGGGAGGAGGGAGCAGGCAGTCCCGCCGGCGCTTGTTTGAGCGGCTGGAGCAGGAAGAGCAGAGATTGAAGAAGCACGACGGCCATTGGATGGACATCATACGGTCACTGGAGCTAGAATCTTTCATATTGACTAAGTTGACAAAGCCCTCTGTCCCCGTCAACTTAGTAGGCCCACAAGTCAGCCTCCCACCATGGTGGGTCCCAGCTAGTAGGGGGAGTATTCATTTTTCTGTGCGTAATAAGGAGGCACTTCCCGTGGGTCCGAGCTAATAGCGGGGGGAACATTTTTTTCACGAAATACGATGGTCCGTCCGGTGGGTCCTAGTAGTCAGGGGCAAATGTTTTTTTCGCGAAATAGGTAGCCTGTCCGGTGGGTCACAGCAGTCAGGGGGAAACGTTTTTTCCGTGAAATACTGGTGGCCCGTATGGTGGGTCCCTGCTGTCAGGTGGAGGAATAATTATTTTGCGCGTAATAAGGAGGCACTTCCTTGCGGCTGCCGTAGACCCAGTTGTCAGCCTCTCCACGTACAGTACTCTTCCGATGGAAGTCGGTCGTTGACCACATTGACCGCGCCGCGCCGAGAGCACCAGGGCGGTGGACGACAGCGAGGCCTAGGAAGGGGACGACACGGAGCTGGGGAAGACGTGGCAGTGGATGCCCACGCACAGAGGAGTACGAGGTTTCACTCGTTCGGTTGCGGTGTGAGGCTGCCGTCGCTGCAAAATAATAGGGGGAGTGGGTGAGTGGAGGGATGGCCTGGCTAGCGGTGGGAGTAGTATGGGGACGGTGAGGCCTCCGCGGCAGCACAGCCGGCCACGGGAGGCAGGAGAATGCGGCACGACCGGCACTGCTTTGGGCGACTGGGGCAAGAATACCAGAGGTTGAAGAAGCACTACGACCATTGGATGGACATCGTTGACCACGCCGCACCGAGAGCACCAGGGCGGTGGACGACGGCGAGGCCTACGAAGGGAATGACACGGAGCCGGTGAAGACACGGCAGTGGTTGCCCACGTGGTGGAGAGTATGAGGGTTGACTGGTTCGGCTGCCGTCGCCGGAAAATAACAGGAGGTGTGTGTGAGTAGAGGGATAGACAGGACAGGGATGCGAGTATGTTGGGGCCGCGAGGCCTGCTCGGTCGCACTACCGGCCACGGGAGGCGGGAGCAGGCGGTTCCGACGACGCTGGTTTGGGCGGCTGGGGCAGGAGGATCAGAGACTGAAGAAGCACGATTGCCGTTAGATTGACATCTAATGGTGTGATGCTGGTAGAGTCGATTGTTGACTAAGTTTGTTTTTTAAGAAACCTTGTGTACGCATGAACTTAGTATGCCCACAAGTCAGCCTACAAACTACGCATGAACTTAGTATCCCATTTGCTATTTTTTATAATTTGCAGCCCATTTGCTATTTTTTATAATTTTCAGCCCATTTACTAATTCTTAAGTAATTTATTACAGCCCATTTTCTGCCCAGGACCACGGTCAAAAAGTTCAACCTTATTTTGCATATTTCGGTGGAGTCCAAATTGTTGTAATCCCGAAATGCTAAACATTTTTTAAGAACTTATTGATTTGCCAAAAAAATTGTTTTGTTTTTGTAAGCAAATAAGATGTGGGACAATTGAGTTGGTTTAAGGGAAAACCAGTGGTAAAAAATCAGCGTTGGGTGGGAAAAAACAACAAAAATAAGGATGTAAATATGAAAAGGAAATTTTATGTGTTTTCAATATAATGATACGTGTATATGAACTAGTAAAACTATAGGTAGAGATTAGAAAACGGATGTAGGACATGCATTTCAAGAGGAAAATAGAACTGGGTTGTGTGTCTGATTCAGTAAAAAAAACTGCCTGCGGATGTTGTAAGACAAAATATAACTAACGCTGGCGGGCCAGAGGCCAGTAGATACCTGCTGGATCTTTGTGCCCCGTTGTCGTCATGGGCTGGGCCTATTAAAAACAAAACCAACCCTGTGCAGTCTACAACCCAGTTGAAACTTCCTCGACCTGAAAAAACAATATACGTGCTCAATAAATGAGAGAATTCTGCAAGCACAGACTGATAACTGGGATGCAGCATGGATATTGTTTTTTATCGTGATAATAAGTGCATGCACTTGTTTCGAAAAAAATGGAGAACTGGGAATTCGAACGGCGGGTGCTTATGCTACCCATCAAATAAAAACCAGGTGCCTGAGAATTTGTTTCAAAACAAATGATTCAGCTTTATATCCACGTCGACCCTCGGCATGATGGTTGGAAGCAAATGCAAGTTCATACCAAAAGATCGTTAACAACAATACCAATTTGCGGACGAGAAGGTAGTACAACTACCAATACCAAACTAACTTATAATCTTTTTACTCCTGTCCCTAGTGTTCGTCTGGTAGAAAATCTTGCAGAGGACCAGCTCCCGCTCCTTCTCTTGCTCCAGGTCCCCGAGGTGGTACTGGTGCATCACTCAGTTGGTCCTCTGCTGGTCGAAGTTCTTGTTGGTGTGCAGCACCAGAACCTTTTTTGCTGCCCGTCTGCCGGCCGTTGACCATCACCGGCAAGGTATTGCCGGTCTTGTGCCACATCGCGTGCATGACACACTCCAACTGTATCTTGCGACGCGTCCACATGCCCCCTTTGAACGCCCTGGAATTGCGCTGGAAGAAATGCTTCCTTAGTCCACTCAGTGTGATACCTGCAGTATTGTGGAATACAGGTTTTAGTGTACCTAGTTGGCATTTTCATAACATCTTTGGCATGCTGCAGTCACTTGTTTCACTTTTTATTAACTATCAATTTTTAATTGCTTCACCAGGTCTGCGTCTAAAAAGAAAAATAGAGCTATAAAGAAAGGAATATGTTGTGCAAGTAGACGGCCGATCGGTGTCTTACCTGGAAGTTTCTCAGGTTGGGTGTAGCATATGCCGTGCTCGCTGTTGATGGTTGGTATGAACAAATCGATGAGAGACTGAAATCTCACGCTGTCATCACTCACTTTGGCCTCAAGGTGATCGATCAGCTCCTGATCCGTGGGATCGAACTTGACGCCAGCCGACAGCATCAACCAATCCTTCTTCGACTTGCATCGGTAATTCTAGTTATATGGTACTCAATGTATGATCAATCGACTGTTTTAAGTAAATGATGAAAGATTTCGACCGATAAGTGGTACTCCAAATCTGAAGTCCAGAATACCCGAACACGCTGCCGGGATTCTTGTGTCACCTCACGCGCAGCATGTTGTCACGTCAATTCAATGTGTGGACATGATGAATAATTTGACCAGGATTCTAGTACTGCTACTGTACTACTTACTAGTCGTATTTAGTGTCACAATTTATACATAGGTTTAACTAACAAGTACGCACTTGAAGCCTAACTGATATATATACATATATATACCGCCGTCAGCTGATCGAGCGATAAACCAGCACCCATCGGCTGGTATGATTCCAGGTCCTGGAATCATGAAGGCCAACACATTTGCGTCTGCTGCAACAATTCAAATTGGAGACCAAAAGGACAAAAATAAACAATCATGTTTAGAGTATGTGTGGAATTAAGATTATTATAACAGTGACACATATCATAGACAGAGAATTGCAATGCTGTGGTCATAATCATACCCCAAGTTAAAAAAAATAAGCCAATGGCTTTCATATTCTAGCAACATGTCATGGTTCAAACATCATGTAACAATGAGAGGAAAACAGCTATGACAGTGCCTACTCATATTCTACCATAGCACTTACTACTACTATTCTCCTATCAACTCTAAGCAATAACATGCGTTGTTATAAAAATCTTGTAAACGAGAGTAACATATAGCAATCATGATGTTATGCTCATAATATGTATTCTAACAATCATTAGATGCCAATTGTTCTCATATCAACTCTAACAATAACATGTGTGGTCATAAAAATCTAGGAAATGAGAGGAACATATAGCAATGATGTGGTTATAGACATGCTATGCATTCTAAATTTGTAACAAATGAACAGGCAGTCGTATTCATAAGGTAAAGATGAGATGAGATAGAACAATTACACGACAATAGATTCCACCAGTATAGGCAGCCAATCTGTGCGTCGACCGCGTAAACGATGCCATCGTGCACTATAGCATCAGACAGAAATGTTGCCTAAATAGTATTGATGATGAGCCATAACCATGTATGGCGACCGGATTCCAGATAGACTAATCCCATGTTGAACAAGGCAATGAGCTTGTAATCCATGTAGTCTTCTGATGGTGTGGGCACTTCATGCCCGCCCAGTAGTGGCTGCGCATGAAGGACATGTGGACGGGTAGTGGTAGCATGTCGAGGGGCACCACGGCAACCTCCGTAGGATCGTCAAGTCGGTGTTTGGGCCACCTGCGAGGATCGGGCATCAGCAAGCAGGGTGTCTTGAAAAGAGCCGGCCGGTTGCAGACGAGTAGACGGTACAAAGACACCGAGCATGCGGCCAGACGGACGGTGCTGAGTAGGTCCATACGACTATAGATCTGCTCCAAGAGAACATCAGGGAGGGAATTCCAATCGCGGCTCTGCGTGTCAGTCGGTTCTGCCATTGGGGTTTTCGGTGCTTGCGAGCCAGCGGGGAAGTGGATTCGGGTGGGCGAGCAAAGAAGCTTCTCCTCGTGTGGCCGAGCAGTGAGCGGGGGTAAATGGTGTGCGGCCGACGATGGGGAAGAGAGGAGGAATAAGAAGAGAGGAGGAAGAAGAGTGGAAGACGGGGAAGAAAGTGCATTAAATCTCAATTCTACTAGTACTACTACCAGGATATAGGCACCGTCCTTCGGAGTGTAAATAGTTACACCAATGACATGTGGGTCTACCACAAGAGGGCCCATATGTCAGTTAATGGAGGACAGAGGTGCGTAGGTGTATTTGCGGAAGTGTGCTCTACTGGCAAACATGATGGCAGTACTGGGTAAGGCTGATTTAGTAACACCAACACGCTGGTTCAGCTTATTAATTACGGGTCCCATCTGCTGCAGCGTGTATTGTCACTTCACTGCGAAGACTAGTTGAATAGTTCTCTCTGACCGAGATGGGGAATAATGGATCACGAGGACTTCCTTTCTATAGTATCCCTATGCCTCTATGCTCACTTCACTCATTTTGCTCCGTACCTAGTCACTTGTTGAAATCTATAGAAAGACAAATACTCCGTATTTGGGAACAGAGGGAGGCTTTTACTCTGTACTATTTGGGAATAGAGGGAGTATCACCATATGGAGGGAGCAGAGGAAGCTTGAAATATGAACATGTCAATGGGAGGGAGTAAGCCCCATGCATGCAACATGCAACACTCACACGTACTCCACATGGACGCACACAACACTCACGCACCCATGCGGCACACAGCACACGACGCAACACACACGCTCATGCTCAAGTGCTCAACCTACTCCCTACGTCCGTGACAAACTGTACATTTAGGGAGACCAATGTATAATTAACGCCCAAAAGTAGCAGACTTATGTGTGCATGCGACCATTGAGATAAGAAGATTAAATGAAGGCCGTTGCATGCTGTAATTAAGGATAGACATGTAGCCTATACCTACAGCACAAGTTGGTGCATTAGTCAATCAATATCGATTTAGATTAAAGGCTAAATGCATTGGAAGTGTAGATGTACATCATGTACTACACTCTTTGTTTTATAGCTGATGCACACTCTTTGTTGGAAGACCAAGGGAGGACACGTGCATGCACTCACATACACAGCCAGGGCGGATCGGGCGCAAGGGTTGGACTCGTGTCGCACCTGCGTAAAGTTCTGTTTAACTGATTTCTTTGCTCTGCCAACTGACAGGTGGGACCCAGAAACTAGGTGACAATTTAACCAGTCAACAAAGTGCCACGTCGACTATCTGGCCGGTCAGTAGGGTGCAATACGGTGCTCTACGATGAGCTAGTGATCGTATAATCGATGCAAAACTATATATTGTGACCGTAAAGAGCGTATTGTTACATACATTGACCGCTAGTGTATTTTTCTCGTTTAAAATTAAGCCATATTAATCGGAAAGGACGCAGTATGGACTACTACTAGTACTAGTACTGCTTTGATGTGTCCCGTCAACTCACCGAACGAGGAGAAGCTTGCTTACTACGCCTCTCCCTCGCCCACACGCGTGGTGGTTCACAGGACGAGGAGAGGGTTTTGACTATAGCGCCCTCTCCCTCTCCCTCTCCCTCGCCCTCGCCCTCGCCCTCGCGGTGGACATGCAACAGTTCAATCGGTGTCAGATTGCCAGAAGCATATTGTACTGTAGTATCGTCATTGTTGGACCTTCCGAAGAGGCAAAGAGCCAAGTGCAAGGTTCACACGAGTACGAACTGTTTAACCTCTCGAAGAGGCAAAGATCCAAGCACAAGGTTTCATAGGAGTTGTCGTCCTAGTAGGAGTGTACTACAACTATAGCAAACGATGCTACTGTATGATGCCGCCACGTCACATATATCCAAAGCTGTGCCACCTTTTTTTCTCAAAGAGCGTGTTGGAGCCCGTGCAACAACCACACAAGTTGCACGTACACATAACACATTTACTAGTAATAAATTCTAAAGGACAAATGCCAGTATGCCACACAAGTTCGTCTCCAATTCATGTGATAAATTTGTGCACGACTAGTCTACATACATTCACAGTGCTACCGTTCACAATTACCGTACTCCACTTACAAGTTATAGATGGGCTACATGTCCTCCTCCAGGTTCCAGTCCCAGGTGTTCTTCATGGATGGCACGATCCATAGAGGTGGGCAACAGGAATCATTGTCGCAGCTTTCTAGTCCGGTTCCACACGATGGAGACTCATCCAAGCTGAAGCGGCATAAATAAGGGATAGCGTGTCCCAGCATGTCGTTCATTCGGCGGTGCACACTGAAGACACAACCATGCTTCATGAACGGCAGGCCTTCCGTGTCGTGCACGGAAGGTGGCATCCGCTTCACAATGGGGTAGTTGTCCCCGATGAAAAGCAAGTACTCTCCAAGAGTGTTCCTCGGCACCCACGTAGCATCACAGGGGTCGAACTTGGCGCCATTCATCTGGTACACGCGGCATCCCAGATCTGGACACATGGTGACGTACATAGTCAAGGTCCATGCATAATAATCTTGTGCTCAAATATGGCGATCAGTAATACTGTGCAACAAATAGTACTACTCTGGTATAGAGGAAGTAAAATAACCGGCTTATTATATATAGCCACTCTTGGCTACATGGATGAGATAGTAAGACATGGAAAAATAAAAATGGTGGCAGCTTGTGGGTTCAAGTCTTCAAGGGCCTAGCTAGCTATACGCGTCCTCCAAGGTAAAAAGTACTCCTACTAGTACTACTAAGTATACTACTAGTACAACAATGAAAGAGAAGGCGAGAGGGTTAAAATATGGAATACTTGGGTAGATGGTGACGGTCCGATCGTGGTAGATTGTGTGACAATGTTGCACATCAGTGGTACCATGGGTAACGACTGCTAAGATAGTTGATCCCAATATGCCAAAGTCAGCTACAAGGTTCCAGGTTAGACCGAATCGCGGATGCAAATACACATCCAGGATCGGCGATCTTACTTTGATCGGGGGATGACTGGTCCCTGCAAAATAATGGAGTACCGTTAGGGATGCAAATGATGGTTTGTGCATTCCATTTGTAATATCCCATACCGTAGGATGGAAACCAGATGAAACAAGTCCCCTGGCTTGTCAGCGCGAAGATGCGGCCTAGATGGTGCACAGCGTCTTCGAATGTGTAGGGGTACAAATCTGCCGCCGCCAACATGCGCCAGCCTCTGCCGTTACTGCGTCTTGCATTGATGGCAATCCTTATGTCGAACACCGCGATGAGATAGTAATCATCATAGCGGCGTCGCTTTGTCGGCGGGTCCGCAATTGCTATCTTCTTCAATCTCATGTAGGCATCATCATACGTATTCAAGCCCAGCCAGTCCGGAAGGCCGATCCCAATGGTGGAGAAGGGGTCTACCGGAATGGCCGCACTGCTGTGGATGTTGTGCAAAATGATGGTGGTATCCGGCCGGAGGTATGCAAGCCAATCTTCGTTGGCACCAACCCAGACCTATATATAAGACGGTGGGCAGCAGAGAAATTACGGGATGGAAATGGAATAACTAAGTACTACATGATCAAACTCCATTACTGACCTGCTCATCGGACAAAATCCGACTACCTCTCAACGTCGGCAACTCTAGCGGAGTCAATGTGCAACCATGGCCAGGGAGCGGTGGACTGTTTGAAGGATTGTCCCATAGAAGAGCCTTCTCCTCAAGGACGCATGGGAGACCAACAAGCATGGCCTTTTCCCAAGCCTGTTTAAGCAGCGTCTTGAAAAAGTTGGTGCAGGAAGCACCGAGTCTTGCGGCGGTGAGGATGTCGGAGCGGCGTGCGATTCCTCCTAGAGGATCGTCGTCCAAGGTCTCCCAGACCCGACGAGGATGAGAACTGCCTGGCGAATCCATGGGAGCAGCGACGAACTGCCTTCTCTTCGGGGGGAGGGGAACTGGCGAGGAGGAGATAAGAGCGTAGTAACCGCAGGGCCTCTTTCCTTCCAACTGTAGATCGTTCCTCAGCGAAGGGGTGAGGCTATTATTTACTACTAGTACTAGCATTATGGAATGTTATGGGATTGCATTATACTGTAAATAATAGCACTAGTAAGAAATTTTTGGCACTAGGTAGTAGTTTTTGGCGTGGATTAAGAAATTTTGGGTATGTTTTTGCCATTTTTTGTACACGCCAACTAGTGTCAAAAAACGTCTTACATTATGTGACGGAGGAGTACGTACTCGTACTGTAGCAGTACTAGTACTACTTTTCTCAACTAGTAGTGCGATGTCTGTACTTCTAGTCTAGTCTAGTACTACAGTGCACTAGTTTTGAACTCTTGAATCTCAGGGCCAACGAGCTACAGTTGGAAGTGGAGGGTACTACTGTTCTCTAGAAACATCGCTGTACTATCAATGCAGGGGAAGTACACCTGCGTAGTGGCCTAGTGGGTACTCTCGGTGCTCTATTCAGCCGCTCCTCCCATGTAGCTGGCCTACTCATCCGCTCCTCTCACGCACACACTAGCAGACTATTTATCATTGACGGTTACTGCGGGGGCAGAACATTTGAGTTATTTGATACAGCAAGACTAGGCTTTTCGCTTCCATTTGTGGAGGTGTAATGGATCTCGTCGAACTTTGTTAGTAGTTCCTTCTTTATGAATGAGATGAAGCAAAGCTTTTGCCTCCGTTTAAAAAAAACGTCAAGAGGAATTTCTTTTATAGTAGAGCCGATAATGGAGTGAAGTCCATGCGTGCAACGCCACAAGCTACAGAGTAGTAGTAGAGCACTTTACGTACAGAGCCATATTGCACAGTTCCCAATGCCCGCCAGGCTTTTCCGGCTCCTTGGGCTTAATTGGGAGGCGCTAGTTTAAATATGCTACTAGCTAATGAGGAAGCTGCAAGCGAGGTGCGGCTAGGGCGAGCACGCGAGCCACGAGATGCTGGGAAGGAAAACCCGTTCACGTGGCTAGGCTGTCCAGTGCACCCAGATTGTGGGGCCATACGTCCGTTTGACTTCCAAACTCAAACTACTCGTGTAAAATATTGGCTCGCAGCGAAGTGTAGTAGTACCATTTTTAAAAAAAGGCCGCCATGCGTTCGGCCGGGATCGAACCCACAAAACGAGGTATACACTCCCGCGACCACTAGTAGTACTCGTTGGAGTACAATGCAACCTAGAATCACCTTTTGTCGCTAGTAGTACGTACATTGTTCCTTACAAGAAACCACTAATAATGCAAGAAACCACTAAAATGCCAAGAAACTACTACCACTTGCATATGTGGCAGACTTAAGATAAGACTACCTTATCAACCATTGTACATGCTCTTACCAACAAAAATCCTCGAGTGACCTCCTACCTCCGGCCCGTCCACCTCACGTAGTCATCCTTGGCCATGGGACGCAGCTACCGCCGCCGGCAGAAGGCGAGGTCAAAACTGCCGGCAATGCGGATCCCATGTTGTGGCAGCCCGGATGCCAGCTTCGTCCGGCGCTCGCGGCCGCTAGCTAGCCAAGATAGCTCCGTCCAACTGCTTGTCTGCAAGGTTTGCTAGCTAGATTGGCACGGCAGCGCGACGGCTTGCTCGTGCGTGCCGCGCTAAGGCCAGCCATCTGGCTCGAGCGAAGGCTAGCGCGACGGCTTGCTCGCTCGTGAGTCACGCTCGGGCCAGCCTGCCAACCCATGCGGAGGCCAGCGCGGTGTCCGGCCCGTCCGGTGGAGCGGTGGCTAACTCGCTCATCACCTGCGCCACCGACGAACACACATCAGTACTGTTTGAAGTAATGTTCAGGAAAAATAATGATTTGAGGGGGAATGACAGGATAGAAGGTCAGATGTGGGTCCCTCGTGTCAACGGTCAAACAAAATGTGTTGGTTTAAGCTGCCTCGTCAGCACGGACGTGTGGGCCAACCCAGTCATAAATGGGTTTAAACAAACCTAATCGGTAGGAGTACTAGGTAGTAGTTTTTGGCGTGGATTAAGAAATTTTTGGTATGTTTTTGCTATTTTTTGTACAATAGATTCTTCCTAGGGCTGGTTGAAAGTGGTAGTTTTTTGTTAAATACTCTACATATTGTAAGTAGGAGTGAAAGTTAAGCTTTGGAAGCCAATAAGCAAGGCTAGTTACATAGTGCATATGTGTACATGATTGAAAGTAAATATCAACCATGAGTGACTAATATCTTGATGGAAAACTCAAAACTATGGAATACTAGAAAAAAAATGCATGGTTGGAAATACTAACAATGTTCATGTCCGTTGCAACGAATCATAATTAGAATAATACTTATTCACAAACTTGGTACAAAACACCCTAATTTTGATATACATATGTCACTAGAGATATATTATGTTTCAATTAGAATATATTCCTTGGGCTGTTTTGGTAAGGTCAGGGAGGGATGTGGTTGGTTTTAAGATAATAAATATGGGGTTTTCTGCAAATTGGTAGACAAGTGGGTTGTTGGTGAGGAAAGGCAACAACTTACCTCACAATCGTTAGATGTAGATCTAATGGTCAGAAACGATGGATGGCAGACACACCAGCATCACCAACTTAGTCTTGTGTAGGAGTACAAGCAAGATCCGTGCATTGCACGGAACATCAAGATGCATTTTTTTATAAAACACTTGTTGTGATTGACCCTTGCGGGAGTAATCCCATGTGTAAAAACTAATGATATCTTGAGAAATATGAGATAAGGTGAAGAGGAGTGGGGTGTGGTGGTGGTTGGTGGTCGGACTGAGCGGAGGCATGGGGATTGACGACGCCGGCAACAGCCACTGTCGGTGTCAAAACCGGTGGATCTTGGGTAGGGGGTCCCGAACTGTGCGTCTAGGCGGATGGTAACAGGAGACGAGGGACACGATGTTTTTACCCAGGTTCTGGCCCTCTCGATGGAGGTAAAACCCTACGTCCTGCTTGATTAATATTGATGATGTGGGTTACAAGAGTAGATCTACCATGAGATCAAGGGGCTAAACCCTAGAAACTAGCCTATGGTATGATTGTTGTTCGTCCTATGGACTAAAGCCATCCGGTTTATATAGACATCGGAGAGGGCTAGGGTTACACAGAGTCGGTTACAATGGTAGGAGATCTACATATCCGTATCGCCAAGCTTGCCTTCCACGCCAAGGAAAGTCCCATTCGGACACGGGACGAAGTCTTCAATCTTGTATCTTCATAGTCTTGGAGTCCGGCCGATGATGATAGTTCGGCTATCCGGACACCCCCTAGTCCGGGACTCCCTCAGTAGCCCCCGAACCAGGCTTCAATAACGACGAATCCGGCACGTATGTTGTCTTCGGCGTTTGCAAGGCAGGTTCTTCTTCATGCTCCATGTGTTTGCCGGATAGTGTCCGGTTGCTTCATAAATGCTGCGCTCCTTGGCTTCCGTGTCCAATAATGGTCTTCTTCCACGCGTCGCACGAATGTGAAAAGCCAGGGTATTTTTATGTTTTACCCCCTAGCTGGGCAAATAAGCTGCCTATAAGAGAGGCGAGGATCCAGATCCAAATGACATCATCCTCCATCCGCAAGCACTCATCGAGGCGCATCTGACACCAAACCCATTCCAACATGGACAGTCGACGCGGCTCCTCTTCTCGCGCTCCCAGCCCTAAGCCAGGAGATTGGAGGAGATGCTCAGTCCCGCACAGCGAGTTAGTGACGCTCCAAGCAGAGGGATATCTTCCCCCGGCCTTCATGGTTCCGGTTCGAGCCGGACTGGCCACCTACAAAGGTAGGAAGCAGGCGGAGAGCGCCCCCAATCCCTCCAAAGGAGAGCGGGTGTGCTTCGTCTCCTACTTAATAAGGGGACTCGGATTTCCTATACATCCGTTTCTCCGGGGGCTCCTGGAGTTCTACGGACTCCAGCTTCATCACCTTACACCTGCCTCCATTTTGCACATCACGGGCTTCGTAGCTCTGTGTGAGCTGTTCTTGGGCATTGAGCCCCATTTTGCGCTGTGGAAGAGGCTGTTCTGCCTCGTACCCCGCTCTCACGAGGGGTCGATATATCAAGTGGGCGGAGCCGAAATATGGCGCATCGCCGGGACCGGATACCTGTCCGGGACCCCGAAGAAGGTGTCCGAAGATTGGCCTTCGGAGTGGTTTTATATGGAGGACGCTCCACTGCCGGATCCAGTCCGGATCGGCCTTCCGGAGTTCAGCAATGCTCCCCTGAAGAAATGCCTAAGTTGGCGCCCACGGAGCCCTCGACAAGAAGATGATAGTAGCGTCCATTACTTGATGGGCCGGATACGGCTGCTAGCCCATTTCGGATTAACCATGATCGGAGTCATGGCCATATGCATTATGCGTGGGGTGCAGCCGCTCCAATATAGGGGCCACCCCATGTGGGACTTCAACGGAGACGACGACGCCACCCGTCACGGCCGCAAGGGACCTGGCTCGGCCGACGATCTGGTGAATATCCTGTCCGGCTTGTACAAGGGGGAGAAGGAGGACTTCCTCCGCACGAATCCTCTGAATGGATTTTCCATGAGCAACCCTCGGAGCTGGGTAAGCGGTCGCATGCATATCTGAACCGTGCCTTTAAAGGCAATTGTCTGATTGTATGATTTTGACACAGGAACTACGTCGGGATGTGGAGGGCATAAAAAGCCCAGCCCCACAACCCGAAGACCCAGAAAGGTCCCTTGATCCGGCCTCCGAAGAGGATCCGGACTTAGCGGTGGAACTGATCGACGGGGTGTACCACCAGCTCAGCATAGATAATGCTTTAGTCGCCATTATGGCTGACTACCCCGGTTTGTGTCCGACTTCCCCAGTGAGTACGACCAAAGTCTTGGCGCCATTACTTCTTTAATGCTTAATTCTGACCACCGTGCACCAATGGTGTTCGACAGGAAGCGCCTTTACGGCAGGAAGTCGAGCCCGCGGCGACTGGCCGACAAGGGTCAGTCCGGATTCACCGCCGTATGGCTGACCGGCAATTACTAGCGATTCCTGCTTCATGCAGGCGAGTTGCAGCCTGCAATCCGAACTGAGGACGGGTTTTTGGAGTTAGCTCACCCTCGCGAGATCGCGACCCTTTGTCCCGCCCATTGTAGCACGTGTGTCGCCCAGGGAATAAGGGGCATGATGACTTGGCCTCACGGATTATTATCGAAATGATTTGAACTGTTTCAAAGACCCAACATGCATTTTTTTGCATTGGGCTCTTTCATAAACTGATTTAAAGATCAGTTAGTCCACCATACTTTTTCTTTACGGAAAGATAATGAGATGGCTCCCTGTGCTCTGATTGATTTTTTTTATTATGATCTATCTAGGAGCAATACCGACGCGAACTAAAACATCGCCGCAACGGTATGGAACACCGCTATTTTTTAAGGGAAGGATTCCCCGGAGGTATATTAATGCTCATAACTTTTCCAGAAAGAGCGCTCGCCGGACAGTGTCCGGAGAGGTTGCCAATCAAGCCTCCGCCAGCCATGCTCCAATGCATGGCCCGGAAGGGGAGGCGAATACAAGGCATGAGTCGGACGCTCCTCCAACGGGGGATGCCGACAGGCTGTACGCCACCCGGTCTGAGGTGGAGAGCGCCATGAATCACAGGCGTCGCCGGACAGTTCTTCGTGACGCGTGTTTCTCCCCGGAGGCGTTAAATGCCTTTGATGCGGGAAACGCGCACCTCCGTGCCGCTCAAGATGGGTTAACCAGAGCCATGGAGCAGTATGTGAAAGACATATGTGTAAGTAATTTTAATAGTTATATATGCCAGTAGCCCCCGAGACTTAAAATGGTTAAAATAACTGATTTAAGGATCAATTTGTATGCAGGATCTTACGGAGAAGAATACCCATCTGTCCCAGGAGCTCCAAGAGTGCAAGGCCCAACTTGAGGCCGCACTGGCCGCCACAGGGGGAGCCACATAGACCCCCGCTGGTAAGACGTACTTTGAAAAGATAATTAATTAACAAAGTGTGGCGTGAATCTGACAATAATATTGCAGAGGGCGCCGGACTAGATCCGGACAAGCAACAGCTACTGCGTCAGCTAAAGGCTGGCGAGAGGGTGCTTATGAAGGTGCAGCAGGAGAGAAACAAGCTCCAAGATGCCCACACCCAGCTAGGAGAAGAGCTGAAAGGTGTTCGGGCCCAGCTGTCTGGCTCCTTGAAGGAGAATCAGTGACTTCATCGCGGCATTTATAGTAAGTTCTTGAGCAAATTCCTTTGAAAAGAAGAATTCGGCGAGGAAGTCGTTTGACAGAAATATGTCTTTAGGTGTGCTCATAGGTCGCCCTGCGGAGGAAATGCCTGGGTCAACAGGTGACCAACTTCCCGAGCTGGTGCAATTGTTCGAACGTGTTCGGCAGGTGATGAGTGGCGTCGTTCAGGCTTTATGGCCATCCGTCTCCCTACCTGTCGTGGAATTAACACGTCAGATGTCCTTAGTGTCAGGACTTAGTCGCGAGGCCAACGCATCTATGTGGTAGCTTGAGAGGGGTTGATCGGGACGAGAGACGCAACACGCAAGACAAGGATTTAGACAACTTCGGGCCCCGGGAAACATCATCCGGTAAAAACCCTACATGATGTTTGAGGCTAGGTCTCATTATCATCATGAGGGAGTCGCCGTAAACTGGCTCTCCTCTTTGTGTCTAGCCCTAAGATTGTTTCTTCTTGCTTGTAGCTTGTCCCTCTTTGGGGAGCCCTGCCCCTCCTTATATATGTTGAAGGGGCGGGTTACATGTGGAGTCCTATTAGGATTAGGACTAGTCTATCTCTAATGCAAACCGGATACAAGTCCTAGTCTTAACTCCTTGTAAGGTAAATATTCCTCATGCCTTTCCTCTTAAACCGGCCCACAATAGTTGAACCGGCCTTCATGAACCGCCAGACGGGCCATCGGGTCTTGTCGCTCCTCTGACCCGTCCGCCGGGTCACCAGTGAGTTACAACGTCCTGGTGGGTTGCTGGTAAATTGCCAGGTCTGGGCGGGTCACCAGATGAATATCGCCAAGTGCCAGTGGGACCTCAAATAAACCGCCAAGTCCAGCCGGGTTAACTTCCAGCCGGTTTACACCGCGGGGTATATCCCCGACATTAGCCCCCAAGTTTAACTTGGATTTATCCATGGTAAACTTATGCTGCAAAATAAACACCAGAACAAATTTGGCAGGTTGTGCTCCGGGTTAAGAATTCTTGTAGACCGGCACCTGATCGTCCTTAAGTCCTTTGTCATTTCCTCCTTCTAGAAAATCCAGGTCAATAACCAACTTCATACTCAAATTGCTGATGTTGGCTTCTTATAGAAAAAATATTGTGAAGAATAATCCACTTGAGTCGGCTTCCAAAGCGCCGGTTTAAGAAATATTGGTCTTGAAATACTCATATGATATTCAACCGGTTTGAAGATGCAGAACTTGTCAATTTTATCATTGCCAAAGGCTGTCGGGTTATAAAAACTTGACAATTTCGAGTCATGATTGTTGCAGACACCGGTTCATGATTGTTGCCAACGCCGGTTCATGATTATTAATGATGCCGGGTTGCAACCACAGGGTCATAATGATTGGTGACGCTGGGTCAACCTAGTTTGCTCAATCAGAGAATTTGACAATATTTCTTCGATAATAATATAATACCTGTAGCCCCCAAGTCTTTGAGCAGAATAAAGTGGTGGCTTAAGACTTTGCTTCAATGTAAATACTGCCACTTTAAAAGAAATCCATGTTGTTCATCCCAATGACTAGTAAAAAACTGAATACTCCATACTATGTAGCCCCCAAGTGCCGGGTTGTCATGCTTGCAGCAACCTGGGACTTGTAATTGTCTTATACTCATAAAAACTTCAACCAGTGTAGCCCCCAAGGGCCGGGTCATTATGCAATAATGAGTGGGGACTTAATATATACTTCAATGAAAATAACATCATATGATGTAACCCCCATCATGGGACTTGAATCCATGTCCACAAGGTTAAGAGCCTTGTGCTTTACCAACTAAGCAGTGGACCCTTCAATATAATGAATAAAAAGCTTTGTACCTTCAACTATTGACAGGAGCAATTGGTAGCCCCCAAGGGCTGACTCATTATAATGTGATGAGTCGGGTCTTCAATAATATGAGCAAAAAATTACTTTGCATTAGCCCCCAAGTGTCATGGTGCATGCTTGCAGCGACATGAGACTTGCATATTTGATATAATCTCAACTTAAATAATGTAGCCCCCAAGTGCCGGGTCGTAAGCCTGCAGCGACTCGGGACTATTCCCTCCATTGTAGAATAAATCATACCCATTGATGAAATAATAGCCATTGCGCTGAAGCGAGTTTGAAAACCTCAATCATAATATTGGTTATTGATAACCATAATAAAAATCTAGCCATGTTGGCTATTCAAAATAATATAATCTGGTATGAAAAACCTTTTTCATTCAATGTCATAATGAAAATTCAGCCAAGTTTGGCTATTTGAATAATATAACCCAATGATTTATAAGCGCATGATTCCAATGGCGCAATTCAAATATGTACTGGCGACTTATAGTCCAAAGCCAGGCCGGGTTAACAAACACCGGATAATTTCTCATCATATACTGGCGACTTATCGTCTTAAAGCCAGGCCGGTTTAATAAACACCGAATAATTTATCATCATGCTTTATTCAACCTGTCTCTGCATACAACAAGTTTAAAGTGTCTGGCGGTTTACCGCCGGACGGGTCATAATGCCCAACATATAACCCAGGTTTATAACCAAGGCTGCACTTAAGAATAATCAATGAAATATATCATACCTGTGACATTGAATCACATCATTGGTTTACCAACTTTTTGTAGTAAGGGTGATAACCCCAATCTTGAGTAATGATAACTCCTTTCATACTGTGTCGGTTTATGATAAAACCGTACCGGGTTGTGATAAACACCGGTTTAACCATATATAATACTAGCGACTCGTAGTCAAACTAGACCAGGCGGATAGTCTCCGGATTATGATTTAATCATGTACTGACAACTTGTAATTGAAAGTCAAGCCGGGTTAATGAACACCGGTTTACTCCATAATAAGATGGTAACATAAAATCAAACCGGGCAGATAATCTCCGGATTAGGATTTGACCGTGTTCCGCCAATTTGCAATTGACAGTCGAAACGGATTAACAATGTCGGTTTAAAAAACGCAACAAAAATCAAATAACAGTTATGAAAAAACATGGAAGCAAAGGCAATGATAAAACCATTTGCAAAAAGAGGCTTTACTGAGCCGATCAGATGGTGTTACCATGGTCGGACACGACCAAGCTCCCAATAAGGTGTAGCTATGGTTCAAGTCAGCCAGGTCCCCAACTGAAACCGTGGCATTATGCCGATCAAGTGGCGTGGCAATGGTTCGGGTTCGACCAAGCCCCCAAGTGACTCTATGGCCTTAGGCCGATCAAGAGGCGTGACTGGTTCAGACTTGACCATGTCCCCAAGTGATCCGGTGGCTTTCACCTATCAAAAGGTGTTGCATTGGTTCGAACATGACCAAGCCCCCAAGTGATATTGCGGCATTACGCCGATCAAGAGGTGTGACTATGGTTCAGACATGACCAAGCCCCCAAGTGATCAATAATATGATAAGCCAATAAGGCATGATACCCATGTTTGAACCGCGCATCATGGCAGCAGGTCCTCTTTGGCACCCTTTAACTTTTTGCAAGAGATAAATCCTTCTTGAACCGGAATTTTGAACCGGATATTGAGAGCTTCAAAGCTTTGTGGGAGACATCTTTCCCTTGAACCGGATCTTAAACCGGAATCTTCATTTTCAGGCGGAAATTTTCTGATGGCCTGTCAACTCGAACTTGCGAGAAGTTAATTCCTTTTTGAACCGGAAATTCTTAAACCGGATTTGAGAGCTTCAGAGCTTTGTGAGAGAACATATTTCCCTTTAACCGGATTTTAAACCGGAATCCTTTCTGATGACCCGGAACTTCTTCATTGAGCCGGGATTTTGTAACTGTTATATACTTTCTAAGCCGGAAATTTTCTGACCTCCTTTAAATTTTCATCAATATAACAGTAGCCTCCGGGACCGGGTTATCTTTCCCTCCATCGTCCTGGGGTTTTTAACTTTGCTGAAACTGGCAAGATTTGCTGAGTTATGTCATCGTAGCCCCCGAGTCTCAAAGGTGACTCGAGGAGTTGGCTTGAGATTCTCCATGTTTGACCATAGCAGAAGGTATATATCATTGGTTTGATAACGCGATGTAAATCCATAGAAGGTTGAGGTGACTGCGGCGGGTTATAAATGATCCCGTATGAGCCGTATCAGCAACTCGGCCAATGGTTCCTTTCAACTGGCTGTTTTGAGGTTAACCAAACTGTAGTTGCAGTGATTTGTGCGCATGCCCATTGAACCATCCAGCGCAGACAGCAGCTAATGATAACTTGCCTCCAATTTGCTGAAAGAAAACCGGGCTACCCAAGTTGTGACTTGCTCATACGCAATAAATAGCTTAGGCAGACAGGTGCGGCCCGGTATGTTGATGTAGACCAGGCCACAGGGACGACGACTTGCGCACATTCATTCACCGGGTGGTATGACACGGACGGAAACACCGGTGCAGAATGTTGCTAGCGCATGCTCCGTGCCCGTAATATAATGCCTCATTTGTAATGAACAATTGTCCTACGTCAAAAAATATCACAAGCCAAAGTAATTGTTCACACAAAAAACAATGTGCTATGAAAACAAACCGGATGGATATCACCTGACGTTATTTGTTTGGACAATGGATGATCTGTCCGTAGATAAAATTTTCAGTACTGTTACTGAATTCCCTTTGATCCATATATGTATCCAAAGCATATTTGTGTCGATCACCTCAAGGACATTGCCAAATGCTACCACAGCTCTCACCCTCGATATCTTGATAAGCTTTGATAAATAGTGCAGGCGTGTTTGACTGATCAACAATAACCAGTCTACAGCCGCGCGTACAACTCGCCAGTAGTCATCCAACCGTTTTTTCTTTTTTTTCATCTGAGCACATCTTGTCTGGTCTCTTTAAGAGCAGCTGGATCAAAGGGCTGGCGACACACAGACCGGACTGCGGGGGTTAGCTTGGCCGTGGAGGAGTGAGGAGCGTGGGGCGCAGTGGGCACAAACCGTCCCCCGGCTCGCCGCGGAGGTGTGTTGTAGTGGCAACGTCAGGACCCAGGCCGGCCATCGAAAGCACGGCAGCAGCCTTGGGTGCGACGACAGTGATCCGGCGTGGCGAGACGACGGAGGTGGAGGTCGCAGAGGTCTGGGGCGGCCCGACAGGGCACAGCGGTGAGGTGGAGGCGATTCAAGGCCAGCCGCTTTAGGGCGCTGAAGGCCGAGCGCGGGGGTGAACCGGCGGGAGGCGGCCGGGTCAGCTTGGCGCTGTTGAGGAGGCGTCCGGCAATGCGAGACGACAGCTTGAAGGTCCCTGGCGGCGGATCAAGTCGTTGCAGCGGAGGGCGCAGGAACTAGTAGGCGAGTGCGCGGGACGGAGGAGCTACAGAGGCGGAGGTGACTTAGCAGCAGGGCAAGGTCGATACGGCGGCTCTCTATAGACGAGGGCGCTCCGGCGAGTCGACGGAGTGGCTCTGCCATGGCGCCGGGTTGGAGAAGCATGGCCGTGACCGGGTTAGCGCGGCCACGCAGAGGACGCAAGACGCGCCGGCGGCTGTGCCGCAAGAGGCCAGTAGGCTTAAGTTTGTCCTTTTTCTTGTCCAGCAGGCGTAGAACGAGTTCGCCGACATTGTAAGTTTTGGCCCGTACTTCTCTGCGTTGATATTTTCGAGCCTGCTGCTGATAGAATGCGGAACGAGCCTTTGCCATGTCCTGCTCCTCCTCTAAGGCGTCCAAACTGTCCTGCCGATCCAACTCGGCTTCTCTTTCTTCGTACATGCGCACACGAGGTGAGTCATGAATTATATCGCAAGGCAGAACTGCCTCTGCGCCATACACCATGAAAAATGGTGTGAATCCAGTAGTTCGGTTTGGCGTGGTCCGCAGCCCCCAGAGTACGGAGTCGAGCTCCTCTACCCAGTGTGTGTTAGATTCCTTGAGGGACCGCACTAGTCTGGGTTTGATGCCGCTCATGATTAGACCATTTGCTCGCTCAACTTGACCGTTAGTTTGGGGGTGATAGACTAAAGCGTAATCGAGCTTGATGCCCATGTTTTTGCACCAGAGTTTAACCTCGTCGGCAGTGAAGTTCGTGCCGTTATCAGTGATGATGCTATGGGGGATGCCAAAACGGTGTACTACCCCGGATAGGAAGTCTATCACCGGTCCGGATTCTGCCGTTTTAATCGTCTTGGCCTCAATCCATTTGGTGAATTTGTCCACCATGACCAATAAGTATTTGTGCTTGTGGGTTCCCCCTTTAAGGGGTCCAACCATGTCAAGCCCCCAGACCGCGAACGACCAGGTAATGGGTATAGTTTTGAGGGCGGTGGGTGGCATGTGGCTCTGATTAGCAAAGAGCTGGCAACCGACGCATCGTTGGACTAAGTCCTGAGCATCTGCCCGGACTGTCGGCCAATAAAATCCTGTACGGAAGGCCTTGCCTATGAGTGCCCGGGCTGCAGCGTGGTGCCCGCCTAGTCCGGCGTGAATTTCAGCCAGGAGATTCCGCCCCTCCTCTTCGGAGATACACCTTTGAAGGACTCCGGTTGTGCTTTTCTTATAAAGTTCTCCCTCATGGACCTTGTAGGCTTTAGATCGCCGAACTATGCAGCGGGCCTCATTTTGGTCTTCGGGAAGTTCCTGCCGAATTAAGTAGGCTAGGAATGGTTCTGTCCACGGGGCAATTACTGCCATTATTTCGTGAGCTGAAGGTGTTATTTCGTTGGCTGAGCCACCGATTGTGTCAGAATGGTCTGAGTTCGGTGATGCAGCTGGCTCCAGATTGTTATTTCCGGACTCCTCTTCCCATAACACGGATGGCTTGAAGAGCCGTTCCAGGAAGTTGTTTGGAGGGACGGCGTCTTGTTTCGCGCCGATGCGTGCTAACACGTCTGCCGCCTGGTTATTATCCCGGGCTACATGGTGGAATTCAAGTCCTTCGAACCGAGCTGATATTTTTAGGACGGCGTTGCGGTAAGCTGCCATTTTTGGATCTTTGGCATCAAAGTCTCCATTTACTTGGGATATTGCGAGGTTTGAATCCCCGCGCACCTCTAGGCGTTGAATGCCCATGGAGATTGCCATCCGGAGACCATGTAGAAGGGCCTCGTATTCGGCTGCGTTATTGGAGTCCATGTACATTATTTGAAGTACGTATTGGATTGTGTCTCCAGTTGGGGACGTCAGGATGACGCCAGCCCCCAAGCCAGCCAACATTTTGGATCCGTCGAAATGCATGATCCAATTGGAGTATGCGCCGTACTCTTTAGGGAGTTTGGCTTCGGTCCATTCGGCTTTGAAGTCGGCCAGAACCTGCGACTTTATAGTTCGCCGTGGTTTATAGGTTATGTCAAATGGTAAGAGCTCAATAGCCCATTTTGCAATCCTGCCCGTTGCGTCGCGATTGTTTATAATATCGTTGAGAGGTACTTCGGAGGCCACCGTTATGGAACACTCTTGAAAGTAGTGTCGCAGCTTCCGGGATGCCATGAACACCGCATATGCTATCTTTTGATAATGTGGGTACCGGGACTTGCATGGAGTTAGAACAGTGGATACATAGTACACTGGTTTTTGAAGAGGGAATCTGTGCCCTTCTGTCTCTCGCTCGACGACGAGTACCGCGTTGACAACTTGATGTGTTGCTGCGATATATAATAACATAGGTTCGCCCAGGTTGGGCGTGGCCAGGACCGGATTTGTTGCCAATATGGCCTTTATTTCTTCGAGTCCGGCTGTGGCAGCATCCGTCCATTCGAAATGTTCGGTGCGCCGGAGGAGGCGGTAGAGGGGCAGAGCCTTTTCTCTCAAACGGGAGATGAAGCGACTTAAGGCCGCTATGCATCCGGTTAGTTTTTGTATTTGCTTGAGGTCTTTTGGAATATCCAATTGTGACAGAGCTCGGATTTTGGCCGGGTTTGCTTCAGTTCCTCTACCGGATACAATGAAGCCCAAGAGCTTTCCGGCTGGTACGCCGAAGACGCATTTTTCCGGATTGAGCTTAATGTCATATGCTCGGAGGTTGTCGAATGTCACCCTCAAGTCTTCTACTAGAGTTTCGACGTGTTTGGTCTTGACGACCACATCGTCTACGTATGCCTCTACTATTTTTCCTATCTGGGTAGCCAGACATGTTTGAATCATGCGCTGATATGTTGCGCCGGCGTTTTTGAGTCCGAAGGGCATTGTGTTGAAGCAGAATGGCCCATATGGAGTAATGAATGCCGTTGCGGCTTGGTCTTTCTCCGCCATCTTGATTTGATGGTATCCGGAGTATGCGTCGAGGAAGCACAATGAATTGTGCCCTGCGGTAGCATCGATGATTTGGTCGATGCGAGGGAGGGGGAAATGGTCCTTTGGACAGGCCTTGTTAAGGTCTTTAAAATCAACGCAGAGGCGCCAGTATTTGTCCTTTTTTGGTACCATTACTAGATTGGCTAGCCAATCCGGATGTTTTATATCTCTGATGAATCCAACTTCTAAGAGTTTGGCTAGCTCCTCTCCCATTGCCTGTCTTTTGGGTTCAGAAAATCGCCGAAGAGCTTGTTTGACCGGCTTGAATCCTTTTAGGATGTTTAGGCTGTGCTCTGCCAACCTGCATGGGATTCCTGGCATGTCTGAAGGGTGCCAGGCAAAAATGTCCCAATTTTCCCGAAGGAATTCTCGTAGTGCGGCTTCGACATCAGGACTTAATTGTGCCCCAATGGAGGCCATCTTTGTGGGGTCCGTTGGATGGACCTGAAATTTGACTATTTCGTCTGCTGGTTTAAAAGAGGTGGACTTGGACCTCTTATCGAGTATCACATCGTCCCTATCCACCGTGGAGCGCAGCGTAGTTAGTTCCTCTTCTGCTCGGGCTTCGGACAATGCCTCTAGGGCCAGTGCGGCTGTTTTATTTTCAGCGCGGAGTGCTGTATCTGGATCACTGGCAAGAGTGATTATCCCATTGGGTCCGGGCATTTTGAGCTTCATGTACCCGTAGTGGGGTATATCTTGGAAGATTGTGAATGCCTCTCGCCCTAACAAAGCGTGATATCCGCTGCCGAATGGGGCCACTTGGAACATGACCTCCTCGGACCTGTAATTGTCCGGTGAGCCGAACACTACATCTAGTGTGATTTTTCCTGTGCAGCGTACTTCTCGACTAGGGATTATCCCTCTGAAGGTGGTGCTGCTTCGCTCGATGCGGCTCCAGTCAATATCCATTTTTTGAAGGGTTTCCTCGTAGATGAGGTTTAATCCGCTGCCGCCATCCATGAGTACCTTGGTAAGGCGAAAGCCGTCCACTATCGGACTGCGGACCAATGCGGCTGGTGCTCTAGCTGTTCGGAATTTAGGTTCGTCGCTGGCGTTGAAGGTGATAGCCGTGTCACTCCATGGATTTGCTGTTGCTACTTGGTAGACTTCGGCGAGGCCGCGGATTGTTCGTTTTCGCATGTTATTTGATGCAAAAGTCTCGAAGACTGTTAATACCGTACCGGTACTGCTGGGCTGTTTGCCCGGGGCTAAAAAGCCTTCGCCACTTTTGGCCACCTGCCGTAGTATCCAACATGCTCGAAGGCTGTGTGTTGGAGTGGCGCCCTCCGTACTGTGGATTTTGCAGGGTCCGTTGAGCCAGCCCTCTAGTACGGTTCCATGCCCTTTAGGGGGTCTTTGCTTTTTGGTTTTTAACCCAGGTGCTTGAGTATGGCGCACCCTTTTACTTCGGACTAGGGTTGTGGTCAAGGCCGGACTGTCCCAAAACCTAGTTTCGGTGTTCCTGGCACTCTCTACCGCACAGTATTTTTGTACGATAGTCGCTAGGTCAATGAAGCGTGTAACTTCGCGACGACTTATGGCGTTCATGATTCCCTTGTCCGTGCAATTGTTGCAGAAAATTGAAATCGCGCTTTCTTCGCAGCAGTCCTTTATCCTGTTCATAACCAGGAGGAATCTGGCCCAGTAATGATGTACTGTTTCATCGGGCTCTTGCCGTATTCGAGATAGATCGCTTATGTTTGGGTGGGCGGGTGGAATCAAGTTTGGAACCCCGCCCGATCTGAGGCTCAAAGGCTGGGAAGTTTCCGGATTTGGAAGCTTGACTTGCTGGATGCTTTCCAACGAATCTAGTCCGATGCCTGACTCTAAGTTCAGTATTTGATTAGCATCCATCCCTTCACGGGAATCCGGCTTGGAGGGATCAGGAATCCGAACATAGTTGGTTTTCAACGTAGAAGAAGGGTTGCCGCATTGTTCCTCTACCACGACAACGTGGTGGGTGGCCTGAGGAGAGTTAATCTCTCTCAGATTGGGTTTAAGCCCAATCTGATCGTAGTCTGTAGCGACTCCCAGGGCGGCGATGCGATCCAATAGCTCGTTTACAGAGGAGAGCTCAATCGGATTTAACTGCTCGGTGAATTCCGGGCTGACGTGAAGATCACTTTTGATGACCTGAGAGGTCATCGTCGGAGCGGTGGCCGAACAGGCGGTCATAAGAAAACCACCTAGCCGGACAGTTTGGCCGGCGGCCAAAGCTCTCTTAACGACGGTGCCGTCTTTAAAGACGGGAGAAGGCATCCTTCCTGATCGCGACGACACAGAGGAACTCTCAATGAAAGCACCAATGTCGGTGTCAAAACCGGCGGATCTCGGGTAGGGGGTCCCGAACTGTGCGTCTAGGCGGATGGTAACAGGAGACGAGGGACACGATGTTTTTACCCAGGTTCGGGCCCTCTCGATGGAGGTAAAACCCTACGTCCTGCTTGATTAGTATTGATGATGTGGGTTACAAGAGTAGATCTACGACGAGATCAAGGAGGCTAAACCCAAGAAGCTAGCCTATGGTATGATTGTTGTTCGTCCTATGGACTAAAGCCATCCGGTTTATATAGACACCGGAGAGGGCTAGGGTTACACAGAGTCGGTTACAATGGTAGGAGATCTACATATCCGTATCGCCAAGCTTGCCTTCCACGCCAAGGAAAGTCCCATCCGGACATGGGATGAAGTCTTCAATCTTGTATCTTCATAGTCTTGGAGTCCGGCCGATGATGATAGTTCGGCTATCCGGACACCCCCCAGTCCGGGACTCCCTCAGCCACCATGCCAGTTTGTTCCAGAGGCTTCCTTTCTTAATTGCTCAACAATGAGGTTTGTTGGAGATAAGGATGAACGAGGGAAGGCCTTATCTGCAAATGTGGAGAGGGGTGTGGGTATCTTTTAGTTTAATTTCCATCCGTCAGATATAGATCAGACGGTCTATATAGCAAGATGGCACACGTACCATCATCACCAACTCGGTTTTTTATAAGAGAAGAAATATAAGTATGGAGATACAAACGTATTATCGATACTTGCTTCCATAAACTAGCATCTACATTCTATTCAACGCCTCGGCATGTGGGGCCTTAGCACAATGACTTCTCGACTGTGTAAACAAAGATTTCCCCGTCGCCGACAAGGAGGGGGTGACGGTGGCACGCTTTTTGGCTTGCTCTAGTCCTAGTAGTCATACTAGGTGGTCTAAGCATGTGTAGATTTATTCTTTTTCACGTCTCGTGTTTGCTGTACTGCCACAACTGTTGATGAATAGATGGTAAGTTATTCACGGGGAAACCCTTGTTGAGCGTGTTTGCGAGAGAGAGAGAGAGAGACAATGTGCGTGTGTGATATGTTAGAGAATGAGGCAATGATAACAGATTCTTTGTGTCTATGTGTGTGGTGGATAGAGAGAGACATGTACATGGGGCTTTGTGTTGTGTAACATGGAGACACATATACATAATTAGAGAGTGAGTGTGTGAGATACACATGCGGACATGGGGAGAGATGAGGATCCAGATAAATGGGTGTTTGTGCGTGTCTGTGTGTGTTTGTGCACGCGTTTGTGTGTGAAAGGAGAGAGTGTATGTGGAGTAGAGAGCCCACGGATGATGTAAACCTAGTATAAGGGAAGGGGGAATGGTGTGACATGTGTAGTAGCAAGATAGCACGGGCGCGGGCGGGGGGAGCAGACTATTTGGAAGAGACATCGAGTGTGTGTGTGGGAGAGGGGTGTGAGAGCGAGAGAAAGAGAGAGCTAGCGATGGAGAGAGAGAGAGAGAGAGGAAGAGAGGGGGCAAGAGGGGTCGTTTGTGTCCATAAATGGCGTATAGATAGGGAGACAATGTTGATGTTGTCCGAAATTGGCCTATGAATGGAGACGCAAGGGAAGCGAGTCGTCGTGTGTGTGATAGGGACTTCATGAGAGATCTAGAATAGATGGTGTAGAGAACAATGTGCAAAATCGAGAACGATTATACATTAGGGAGCTATGCAAAGAGTCACGACATATATGTATACAGGGAAGGAGCTGGGGAGGGTCCGCATGTGGGAGAAATAGAAAGAGGAGAGTGGTGCACAAGGAGACAAAGTGTGCTTGTTTGCAGTGGGGGTGGTGTGTGAGGTGAGTGCGTGAGAACCACATAACTAGGGAGATAGACGTTTGGGGCAACGTTTTGTGTGTATGGGAAATATACACTCTATGTAGTGCGTGTGCTTGGGTAAGAGAGATAGCGGGAGACCTAGAGAGTGAGGGAAGAGATGTGTGCATGCCCGAGAGACAAAGTGATAGAGACCTATGTTGGGATCCGGACTTTACAAGAGAGAGGGGTGTTAATGTGCTCGTGTGTTGGTGTTTGGGGGATAGAACGACTTCTCTATGTATGTGTATGTGTGGCGGTGGGGGGGGGGGTGTTGACTTCAGATAAAGAGTGAGGTGTCTATATTTGAGGGACTTTAGCGTAATTGAGATATTGTGCACTCATGGTTGATCAATTTATTTCACAGTTTGTACTATGAGATAACGATACTTTTGAACATGCATGATATACCTTGATGTACCAGAATTACAAACCTAAGATTGGAATTTTGGAAGTCGACTCCATCATTAGCTTTTGTAATTCATTTAAACGGAGGTACATTTTTAAGCCGGGATTTTGTGATTTCAAATTCATATATCAAACCTAGAGATATACACATACAGGCATGTTCAAACTTTATAATCATTCACTTTATTCATACACATACACATTTTTGTGTTTGTCATCATATTTAGGATAAACACATTTGGAATTTCATTTGAATTGGACCGTATGTTGGTATTTTCTTGTAGTAGCTCAATGATCCATATTTGAATTGAATGGACAATCTAAGTTTCGAGTTGGAGACATTGATTTTCAAAACTTGCACATTTTTTTCGTGCAAAACAAACAAATTGTCGGCCATGATATCATAGTCGGCCGTACGAGAGCAGGATACTTATAATTTTAGGCGCCAAAAGCTTTCAAACTTCTCGCTCACATGGAAATATCTCGCACCCGAAAGTTTAGCCCTGCGATATTCCTGTTTTACCCCTGCCACATGAACAGAAAAGGGCTGCTTTGGTAACTCCATTGTTGTCCCCTCTTTGCCCCCAACATTCTTCCCCAGAGCCCTCCCCTTCCCCTCCCCGACCCCCTAACCATGGCAAGCCGCCGAATCTAGTCCTTCGCCGCAACGGTGGACCTCACACCCCGCCGGATCTACCTTCCGCACCTTGGAACCCCCAACTGCCAACTCACCACTTCACCGGAGCCGCTTCAGCGACTGGCTTGTCCACCGCTCCAGATCTCCTTGACCGCCATCATGGTCCACCGCATCGGATCTGCTTAACCGGCGCCCTCGTCCACCACAGCGTAGGCCCTTCACTGACTCCCTCGTCCGCGACAACAGATCCGCCTCACCAAAAGCACTGTACAACGCGCCCACAGAAGCCTTCGTCCACTGCACCGGACCCGCTCCACGGACGCCATATTCAACTCCATTGGCCCTGCTTTACCGACACCGCATCCTCATCAGGTTATTTCGATTTGTACTCCTTCAGTTTTTCTCTTTATCGTGCAACTGTTCACTTACCACAGATGAGCTTTATTGTATGTCGACAGGTGCCACAACCATAGCACCGGAGCCGCTTCAGCGACGGCGACAGCCGGCCCAAACTCAACCGCAACATGAGCACCATCGACGATCCTTAGCTATCAAGTATGACAACGATACCCATACGCCACCGAGAATCAGGTACTACTATCCAACGGCCGGCGCCTACGTTCACTTTCCTAGCATAAGCACCGCACCTTCAAATTTCTTCAGGGCATCATTCAGTTTTTCATGAGACGCGTTATTCTGCTTGCACCTGTAGGGCCATACTTCTGGCAGTGAACATGTTACATGTGCTAAATTACATACCAGTGCACATATAGTTAATATGCTTTAGTTTTGTTCTGATGCCACCTGTTGGTTCCATCAGACTGCTTAATGTTCTCTATGCTTAATTACACATCAGCAAACTAGCATGTGGTTCCGCTGCTTTTTGTTTGTTTTACCCTACATTTTCTGATGCTATCTATTACATCACTGCTCTGACCCTCTGTTCATTACTTGTTTGTGTGTTCTTGATCTTCCCAAGTTGCATGACTAATTTTATGCTTCTATTAATTATGGAGCTGCCAACCCCATCAAGCAAAATATCTGTTCTTTTGGGGCTGGCACCTCGAACAAGCATAAAAATGGAGGGAAGTAGATATATTGTCGTGTATCCACACACCCTTCTTTCATTAGTTTAGATGAACCATTGATGATCAATTCAGACCAGTGCATGCGATTAAAGTTAATTTTACCTAAATAGATGGTGCAGAATAAACTACAACAACTAGATTTGCAACCACGGGATGCTGACGATATCTTCAAAGGACATTGCAACAGCAGCTAGGCTTCACAACAACATATGGTAAGCCAGTGTGTTTTAGTACATGTGAAATGTAATGCGAGTGGGCTGCTTTCTTGGCTTGTGCCTTCAACGTGTAATCCTACCGAATTACAAATAGTTCAGTTGTCTGCTTTGCTGTATTGCTTGATTCGAATGCTTGTTTGTTGTTACGCTATACCTGAGTTGGCCAATATGTCAGCAGTGCCTGTTGTACTATCGTAAATAAATGCATGCCTATTTCATTTGAGTCCTTAATTTTTCCTCTCAACTTCATCACAAGACTGTCTTCGTAGTTTATATGAGGCCACACTGTTAAGTGCTTTCTCAGATTATTTCAACTGCTTAGATGCCTTGGCAACTTAAATATAGAGGTTGTACACTCCCTTTCAACTAGGGATGTCAACTGGGTCCCGTTTAATCCCGATTAAAGTCCACTAGTGGTATGATAGTTCAAAAGAGTTTTTGTTTTTTGAGGAAAATGAACTAGGGAGGTAGCAAAAACTAACTAGATGGGACAGGCGGATGTCGTTTATTTGCCACTTACATCCCTAGTTTCATCTTACCATTTTAATTTCTTTTCGGCTGATGCTGCTTCGAACCATTTAAATATAGTTTGCCATGCTCGGCAATAATTCGTCCGTCGTTTACCATGTAAGCTTATTGCCTGGATCATACGATAACTATCTCTTACTTATGTCCAGCGAAAACCTTTCAGGATGCCGTTCACACTAGGACACAATGTACAACCCCAGAATCTATTTATGGAAGTAGTGCGCCATCCATGTTACCAGATGGTAGCAGTTCAGAGGCAACACCACCGGAGAGCAGTCTGAGCACAGATAATATAGTGCTTGAGGCTCTACTAGAGGCAGAAAGAGATGGTGTGGCTGCCATGAATGAGGTAATCTTTATCTTGAGGCTGGAAATTACCGAATTAGCGGCACGCATTATGCAAGCAACCCAAGAATTGGAGGAAGTAAGAATGTTGCATTTGAAGACGGAGGAGGTCCTGCAGTTTCTGCTATCTGAAGCCCAAGGTAATCCCGGTTCTTCTTTAGATACCAGTTGAAATTGTCATTAATTATTGTACTTGCATGTTGTGTCATGTCTCTGAATGGATTATGTTGCAAGACCCCCTATGTTGTCCATGTGTTGTAATGATCCAAATTTTTTAGGCGAGGTAATCCTCAGTACTTGTATGATTGACATAAGGTGAACTGTTTTTCGTGTGAACATATTGTATTGGATGAAATAACTGTTTGAATCAGAGTGTATCCAACCTACTGAATTCGAAGATCACGACATTCCTAAATCATAATCATATATAAAGGTGGAATAAATCTTTGTTGTGGTTTTGAAGAAATAAATAACAAAACGTATAATTATCTTTGGATATTCATAATCGAATACAAATTGGATTTGAATTTAGTTTGCCAGGTCCCAGGGCAAATGTGAATGCTAATTCTCCCAAGTTTTGAACGAAGCGGCTAAACACCCACTATAATTTGTGGGCTGCCCGAAGCAAGTGTTTGCGAGATGGAAATTACTGTCTACCCCTGACACTTGACATCCTTATCGACCGGATTTACACTGCTGTTGCTAGGGGTAGACTAGTAACTTCAATCATACATGACACGACGACCTCTAAGCCCATTCAGACACGGTGGGCGCCAAACGTGGGCGGCAAAACATATTTGATTCAAGCTCGTCCGAAAGACATGTGTCTCTTCCTCCATTTCCCCATTCATACACGGTGGGCGGCAAAACAAACTCTCCTCGTCCGAAATCGATGTAGGCTGATATTTTAAATAGGGGCAGATGTGTAACTTCCATCAGACGTGACACAGCCGCCCTACCTGTTAGCCCCGTTCATACACCGTGGGCGCCAACTGTGGGCGGCAAAACACCCTCTCCTCGCCCGAAATAGTTACCGGCAAATATTTGGGAGATGCGAGATTACCGTCCTATCCCCAACTGACGCGATGTCCGAAATTTTAAACAGGTGATAAGTTCATAACTTTCCCCCATTTTAGAGAAGCACGTCCCAAAGTTTGAGATCCCCCTCCCCTCCATTTCCCCATTCATACATCGTCGGCGACACGACAACCTCCGCACTGCGGCCAACCTCCTCCGTCCGCCACCCCATCCTCCACCTTGCCGGAGCCGCTACCCCTACCCCGTCGTCCACTGCAAGAGATGGACGTCTCTCATCCACAACGCTGGACCAGGATCCTTTCATCGCCTCCTAGCGCTTCATCGGCGCCATCGTCCACCTTGCCGTTGCCGCTCCTACGACCGCCTCGTCCACGGTAACAGGATATATCCCCTGACCCGGTCGTCTGCTGTCTAAAGTCTTCTTCCCCGCCACCGACAACCATCGCACCCGCACACCCTCAATGTATCAGCATAGGACTACACGGCGTCGCAAGAGAGGTGGTACTCTTCCATATGTGCTTAAGTTATTGATCTCACCCGGAAGATAGATCGTAATTTGTTTACTGTACTTTTCTTGTCCGTATCAAATCGTAGTAGCTAGTTGAAAGCAAACATTGGTTGCGAAGTAGCTTTGTCCGGTTTGCACCTTCAGATCCGCCATGGCATGGGCACTATACTCGTAAAGCTTATGGTTTCCCCCCTTTATATTCACTACCATCATCATAGGTGCTTCGTGTCGTGCTAGCACTGCTCCTCAAGACCTCAACCCAAAGCTTACATGTTGAAATACAAATCTGATATGATGCTCATATCACTAAAACAGAGAACGTTTAGTTGGTCACCTAATGTTCCTATATTCATTTCGAAAAGCATGTGCGCCACCCACTGGTCTAGCTAGTTCCACTTTCCTTATTTTTCTCTTGATGCTTAGGGTTTTCCCCTTTTATCTACTCTACTATGATCTGCGTAGGTGCTTTATGTCATACTAGCATTACTCCACCCTTCAAGCTAAACAACACAACACTCAGAATTCGAAAGCTTAGTTGTTCAAATATGATTGTGATATGATACTGGTATTAGTTAACCGACACATTTAATTGGTTAGCTAAAGGTCCCACTTGAGTTTCCAAATGCATGTCGCGACATATAGAGAGACAACATAATTGCATTTCTTTGTCACTTGTTGACCGTACTTTCTTGTCCATACCAAATCTTAGTTGTTATTTCAAAGAAAACATCGGTTGCTAACTATCCTTTGCACGGTTTGCAGCTTCAGATCTGCCATCCCACTACCACGATCAACATTGTACTCATCATGCTTAGGTTTTCCCCATTTTATGATGACCACAATTAGCCTACGTGGTTCGTGTCGTAATAGCACTGCTCCACCCATCGAGCTAAACAAGCTTAGTTGTACAAATTCATATATGATATTATTGCTGATATTAGTAAAACTGAGAGATGTTTAATTGGTGAGCTAAATGTCCTACTTTAGTTTCGAAATGCATGTGAGCCACATATGGAGAGACTAGAAAGAATAGTATTTCTCTGTGCGCTCTGGTTCATCATGGGTGGCCAACCGACATTGTATTGAAAGACTTGTAATATCTTTAATCTGCTTGCTCTTCTGCTCTTCTTTAAGATGATACTCTTCTCTTGCGGTCGACTGGTCAGGTCGAGTTGTTCTCCCTTAGTATATTTTGAATCTGTCAGGTCAAGTCGACTTGTTCTTCTTTACTATACGTTGAAGCTATCATCTGCGAAGTGTCATCACTTCTAGAGCTCTCGTATTTTGAGTAGTAGGCCACATTATATTAATGCACACAACAAATTACAGCATGCATGACATCTTTTAAAAGAATTGCAGAGATAGCACAAAGGGGTTTACAGGGAGGCAGTATTGGATTAGAATCACTTCTGCATTACAAAGAAAATCTCACTTATTTTTATGTTTTCATGCATGTCAGATATTGAACATTATCACAATGAATATGAGAATGGGCGCATGAGAGGAATACTGCGGAACGATCCACTGGCTAACAAACTTGGCATGGTGGAGGATGGCCTATCTTATTCACCCATCAAGGTGCTTGCTCTAACTTTGCAAAGTTGTATTGGTCGCACATATTTTGCATCTGACCTCTTGCATTACTTCTACTTTGTTACACCATCTGCTTAGTTTAAGCATCATATATGATTATATGCCATACCTATCCATTTTCTGTACCTATTCCATGTGTCATCACACTATGTTTTTCCAGTCAAATGTTGTTCTTCCGTAATAGATATCCAAAAGGAAGAGGGTGAGTGCAGATCCTCAAGGAGTACAAATTAGGTATTTGGAAAAGGTAGTGATACTTGTTAAATCAGATAGATCAGCAGCCACAAAAAACATAGGCCCAACTGTACCACACTTTACCCCTACTCCAGTGGCCAAACTCCTATTAGAACTGCTAGGAGCCCAGCGTTAGGTATTGTCTATGATATCAATTCAAAATTTGAACTCCTAAATTTCTGCTTGTGCCTTACCTTCTCTCTTGTATGAAAACTAATTTCGGATGAATCTCCTTGCTCAAAGGATCATACAATCTGAAAACAATAATGGGCTCTGCATTGCTCTTGTCAGTACCTCTCTCCCTTTTGCCTTGTAACGCTATACTTAATTAATTGCTATTTGATTATGTATCATCAGTCTGCACCTGAGCTTCATTATCCTCTGTTTCTTCCAATATTATTTGATCTATATTTACTCTTTGCAAAATGTAGAATAATGGCAACGCTTATAAAGAATTTTCTTTGGGGAATTTATTGAATTATCCTTCCATTAACGTGGAGAAGGGCTTTGTCTAGCCCGTGTTAACATGTAATGTAAGTTCATCCTTCTCAAGCCTTCAAACTTTGTCCTAGTATAGATTTGGATAGGCATCATTTCCTCCACTGTTGTTTGCTTTGCTGTTTACATCTGATTGGATGTTTGCAACAACTACTAGTTTCAAATTGTAGTTGTAAAAACATGTTCCTTATGCAGAACAGATCCATTTATTTGCTTATATAATTGTGAAACCTGTTACGTGTCTCCTAGTTTCTCTTTTAGAGTCGTATCTCTTACGCAAGGCAGAACTTTAGGGAAGATAGTGAGCCAAACCATCTTGAGGACAGCGAGATGACCCCAAGGTCCTGTCTTGATGAAGACAATGAGTTGAAGCTACTCACCAGCAGGTGTGAGACAACCTCTGTGTAGTCGCTGCCTCAATCAGTTCGACTTCTTCAGTCTCAACTTAAAGCGGAAAGGCTTGCTTCAGCTCAGCTCTGACTTGAAGTCAAAGATGCAATGAAGATGTCAGAGGACTGCCGTGCGCACCATCATGCCTTAAATCTAGTGTTTATGTATCTATCATTGACACAACTGAGGTCTACTCAGCTTCTTCAGCTGTTTGGGGGGGCCGACCTGGCCAGGCCTAGTGCCTTCTGAAGTGCTCTCACTTTTGTATATTCTTTTGTCGGCGCGTTTATTTGCACTGGTGGCGAACTTTGATGCCCAGTGGATGTAATATGTGATAGCCGTGATAGCCTAGCGTAAGTTGCTTGCTTATTTATTTCCTTGTTGTCCTTTTTATTTGTTTGCTTGTAGTCATTGCAGTTCTTTTTCCGCGGGTTGCTAGTGGCTGCAATAACCTACTTTTTAAAACTAGGCTACAATAACCATGGGCTAATATTTACTGTAGTGACACTGGGCCTCCTATGGGCCGTAGAAACAGTGGGCCTTCTACGGGGCGTAGAAACAATGGGCCTTCTACGGGCCGTAGAAACAATGGGCCTTCTACGGGCCGTATCATCAATGGGCCTTATACGGGCAGTATGGTAACATGGGCCAATAACAGGCCGCATTATGGCCGTAAACGGGCTAGAGTTGGAATCGTCCGTTCATGGGCTGACCATAACGGGCCATCGTTAATAGGCCATATTTCATGACGCTATGAAAATGGCCCAACGTATTAACGAACCACAAACGGGCCAACTGTACCCACGGGCTGAATTTGGCCCACAAGCAGAAAATGACAGTAATGGGTCATAAGTAAACGAATGCTAGAAATGAGACCAAGAATAAATGGGCTCCGAGAAGGCCGAAAGATAACATGGGATGGAAACGGCCCAACGGAATAACGGGCTATTAATGGGTATAAAGTGATACACTGTTCATTACGGGCCAGTTTCACCACGGGCCGTTAATGGGTGTAAAGTGATACACTGTTCATTACGGGACAGTTTCACCACGGGCCGTTAATAGGCCAAGAGTTACATAGGGCCTCATATGGGCCGAAAGACGTCATGGGCCATACATGGGCCAGAAGTGAAAACGGGCTGGAATCATATTGGGTGGCCCAGATGACGCTACTGGGCCTAATTCGGATAGGGCATAACGGGCCTTGGGTTAGCGGGCTATAAATGGGCTATATGCGAACATGCTGTTAATAGGCTTTCCATGGGCCGACCCTCCACCTTTTGACCAAGTCAAACGGGCCGGCCTTTTCACAGGAATGGGCCTCTGTTGGGCCGTGCCACGTGTCGACGTATCATAGGCGCCTTCTGTCCAATGAGTGGATGACATCTGTCCAAACAATGAGCCGAAACGTGTTTCCTCCAGCCAATGATGATTTTACACGTGGAAAATCCCCATTGGTCGGGGATGTTAACGGGTTATCGGATCCAAAACCCGATCCGATAGCTTAACGGCGTTCCATTATGATGGATGCCACGTGTCGGTCACCCTTGATGAAAGCACTTCTGGGACGCGTGATTTATCGTCATGGAAGTGGACACTTCCGTGATGATAATTTTGGTAATGTCATGGAACACTTCTACGACAGCACATGTATGACTATCTTGATTCTGTCATAAAATCGTCTTGGATGTACATGCATGACAGAAAATGCGACCTACTGTGACAAACACGTATCATCACGGAAGTGTATTTTTTTTGTAGTGAGAAGATCGCGATTGCCGGATGAATAAAGAGCCGGCGCGAAAATTTGGGATCAAAGATCATCAAAGATTTAGGATTGCATCATGTACATCATCACGCGTGGACCGGTGATGCATTGAAACCAGAGTCGCCGAGTTGTTGCCTCTGCGTACAGTCCCATGGTCATTAACCGGTATTGTTGCTATTACTCGTTGGCGTGAAAATCAGAAGCAACAGCGGCAGAGGCCATGCATCATATCAGAAAGTGTAGACAAGCACATTATTTCCATCGTGTCAAGCAACAACCCTGACGTTTTCAAGTGCTAGTACATCACTAGAGGCCAAATTAATTTTTCCTTTGTCAACTGATTGTTACAAGGAAGCTACGAGAAGGTTAATTCAAGAATTATGGAAGGAAAAGCTACTAGCATTACGTAAGTTCACATGTGTCGCACGTAAGGACAATGAAGAGCCATCAAGGCCAAGCTATCACCGCACGTCTTACATGCATTGGTCAATACGGATTCAATTTTTGTCTCTGAGCAGCCATCAATAGAAGTGGATGAGGCCATGGACTTGGACTCGGCCATCGTTTTCGTCTCTAAGCCGCCATCACCGGGCGCGCCTCCAACTGCCATTCGGCCGTGGACTCCGGTGCTCCAGCGCTTTTCGACCTGCCGCCGGCTCAGCCGCACTTTGCTGCTTCTGCCACCTCAGCGCGCCTCAAGCCACCGTGACTGCACCTGTGCCAAGACAGCCGTCTCGCTTTCTGCTGCGGGTCACATTCTGCCGCACCGAGCCGGTTTCTGACGCTGTTGCGAAAGGTCGCCCTGCGTGCCTCCGCATCCGCACCCCGTCGCCTCACCTCAACTTGTCGTTGCGAAGTGAGCTGCCATCCGCCTCGCTGTAAGCCGCCGCTGCCGACACGCGTTGAATCGCCGCTGCTGTGACCCGCCAGACTCCACCTCAGCGAGGGCCTTTTCAAACCACTGCCAAATCGCCTCAGCCCCGTGCTGCTCCCAAACTGTGGCCGGCCTCGAGTCGCATTTCCACTTTGCTCCTGTGCCGTGAGCACCCTCTCGTTGGTTCGACTTTGCATCGCTGTCCTCCTGGGCATTGCTCATTGAAAGACACGCACCCGTCGAGCATGCATCGCTTGGTGTAAACGACCGCCGCCGCTAGCATCAATGGCTGGAACTGGAACATCTTGTAGTTGACAAGGCTGAGTTCGGTTACAAAGGAAAGGAGAGTAGCTGCAGCTGATTTACAAAAGCCGCCAACACACGCATACGACGAGTGATCAAACAGGTCCAATAGTGGAGTTGATTACAATACATGGAATTGATTACAAAAGAGTACAATACATGGACATCTCACCGGAGGTCTAGGTGTACAATTCATCTAGTAAACTAGCACAGGTCCAAATGATCTCTTACCTAATGAGGAGATAATATCAAAGGATCATCAGTGTTAAGTACATCCAAGTATTTGTCAGGAAGGAAGAGGGGAAGCAACAGCCAACGCCTGCACAAAGGCAATTCCAAGAAGGAAAAATATACTACGTAAGGCCGACCACATAGTTAAAGGAAAAAACACAGGCGACTCCAGCATGGTACTATTTCTCTGGTTATCTTAGCTAGAAGACTACTGCGTCTGCACATGAAAACCAAAAGTGGGCAGAGGAACATGGCTACGGTGCTAGGGCCACATCAGAACATGTTTTTATCCCTACTATCCGCGTTCATCTGGCAAAAAATACTAGGTGTTCGAACAAGTGATGTTGACACCGATGACTTCCCGATTAAGATAGGACTGCATGAGGGGTCAGCTTTGAGCCCTTATCTTTTTTGCATTGGTGATGGATGAGGTCACAAGGGGTATACAAGGAGATATCCCATGGTGTATGCTCTTTGTGGATGATCTGGTGCTAGTTGACGATAGTCGGACGGGGGTAAATAGGAAGTTAGAGTTATGGAGACAAACCTTGGAATCGAAAGGGTTTAGGCTTAGTAGAACTAAAACCGAGTACATGATGTGCGGTTTCAGTACTACTAGGTGTGAGGAGGAGGAGGTTAGCCTTGATGGCCAGGTGGTACCTCGGAAGGACACCTTTCGGTATTTGGGGTCAATGTTGCAGGAGGATGGGGGTATTGACGAAGATGTGAACCATCAAATCAAAGCCGGATGGATGAAGTGGCGCCAAGCTTCTGGCATTCTCTGTGACAAGAGAGTGCCACAAAAGCTAAAAGGCAAGTTCTACAGGACGACGGTTCGACCCGCAATGTTGTATGTCGCGGAGTGTTGGCCGACTAAAAGGCGACATGTTCAACAGTTAGGTGTGGCGGAGATGCGTATGTTGAGATGGATGTGTGGCCACACGAGGAAGGATCGAGTCCGGAATGATGATATACGAGATAGAGTTGGGGTAGCACCAATTGAGGAGAAGCTTGTCCAACATCGTTTGAGATGGTTTGAGCATATTCAGCGCAGGCCTCCAGAAGCTCCAGTGCATAGAGGACGGCTAAAGCATGCGGAGAATGTCTAGAGAGGGCGGGGTCGACCGAATTTGACATGGGAGGAGTCCGTTAAGAGAGACCTGAAGGATTGGAGTATCGACAAAGAGCTAGCTATGGACAGGGGTGCGTGGAAGCTTGCTATCCATGTGCCAGAGCCATGAGTTGGTTGCGAGATCTTATGGGTTTCACCTCTAGCCTACCCCAACTTGTTTGGGACTAAAGGCTTTGTTGTTGTTGTTGTTGTTGTTGTTGTTGTTGTTGTTGTTGTTGTTGTTGTATTTTATAAATACATGTTAATTCATCCAACAACAATTACTCTAGCCTGTAATATTTTTTATGCAGGATGACTATTAAAAGAAAAAGGGGTGGTGGTACACCACGGATGCATGTTCGGCTGTGCTGCACGGCTTCACGGTCACGCGTGTCGCAATTCAGTTTACATCAATGCGCTGGCTGACTCGCCCGTTCTCGCCGCCTTACAACGCCACAGATGACTCGCCCGTCCACCCTCGCGACCGATTCACGTGTCAGCATCGGCTTACAACACGAAGGACAACTCACTCAGCCACACCGGCTTACAACACCGCGACCGAATCATTTATCTGCTTCCGCGGCCGATTTGACCGTGGTTGATTTCAGCTTCACCTGGTGATCATCAACTCCACGGTGGATAACTACTGGCCTGACGTATCAGGTGAAATTCATCCAATGTATTTTTATATTACATATTGATTTCTTAAAAAGAGTAGTTACTCTAGCTTGCAAGTCTTCTAATGCAGGCAAGTGGTCTACTACAAAAGGGATTGTTATGTTACTGAGCTGTTGAATGACTCATACCGGTTTATATCACGGTCAAATATGAAGAATCTCAAGCCAACTCTCTGAGTCATCTTAAGACTCGAGGTCTACAATCACATGACTCAGTAAATGATCGCTAGTTTAAAGATGGATTCAAGAACTCCGGATTAGTGGAGGGAAGATAACCCGGTTCCGAAGGTTATTGCTATATTGATGAAAATCCAGAAGCTGTTAGAAAATTTCCCGTTCAAAATGAAGAATGCCGGTTTAAAATCCGGTTCAAGAGAAATTTGTCTCGCACAAAGCATTGAAGCTCAGTATCTGGTTTAAAATTTTGGCTAAAAAAGAATTTATCTCTCGCAAGGCTCGAGTTCTTAGGAAAAATTAAAGGGACCAAAGAGAGTCTGTTGCAAAGCACAACTCAAACATAGGTACCCTGCTTCAATGACCATTGGGGGCTGATCGTATTCGAATCTAGCTTAACCCCTTTGGCACAGCTTCCTGATCTTATTCAAATCATAGCTGTTCAAACCTCTTGATCACTTGGGGGCTGGATCGTATTCGAATCATAGCTTAACCCCTTTTGATACTACTCTGATCGTATTCGAATCAGAGTCGTTAAATATCTAGATCACCGGGGGCTGATCGTATTCGAATCTAGCTTAACTCCTTAGGCCCAGCTTCCTGATTGTATTTGAATCATAGCTTAACCCCTTTTGCGACTGTGATTATATTCGAATCAAAGTCGTTAAAAAGTCTCAAGGTCATTTGGGGGCTTCCTGTTCTAATATAGGTTGTATTAGAACCAAAGAGAACATAGCTGTCGGTACCCTCTTGATCGGCACAATGCCAAAACCACTAGGAGGCTTCTTGATCGTATTCGAATCATAGCTTAACCCTTTGGGTCCGACTTTGATCGTATTCAAATCAGAGTTGTTAAAAAAGTCTCAAGGTCATTTGGGGGCTTCCTATTCAAACATAGGTCATATTCGAACCAAAGAGAACATAGCTGTCGGTACCCTCTTGATCGGCGCAATGCCAAACCCACTAGGGGGCTTCTTGATCGTATTCGAATCATAGATTAACCCCTTTTGGGTCTGACTTTGATCGTATTCGAATGATAGTCGTTAAAAAAGTCTCAAGGTCATTTGGGGGCTTCCTGTTCAAACATAGGTTGTGTTCGAACCAAAGAGAACATAGCTGTCCGTACCCTCTTGATCGGAGCAATGCCAAAACCACTAGGGGGCTTCCTAATCATATTCAAATCCTAGCTTAACCCCTTTTGATCCAGCTTACTGATCGTATTCGAATCAAAAGCCTCGCTTTTTCTCTCTATTTGACTTAAGTTTTTTGAAAACAGTCTTTTGGGTTTGTCTTGAGACTTTTTGTTCATATCTAAAGCATATATGTGTGGTTTCGATTAAGCCAGCTTGACTTTGGATGATAAGTCGCCAGTATATGACAATCATAAACATTTGGAAGTTTTGACTTCTAAAGATTGGGTTATCACCCTTACTGCACAAGTATCATAAGCCGGCAGTATGATTCAATATCAGAGGTATGATATTGTTTATACATGATTATGTTTAAACCAGCCTTGGCTATGGACTTTAAGTCGCCGGTATATTTTGGATTGCACCATTGGAATCATGTGCTTATCAATCATTGGATTATTGCCCTTATTGGATATGGCGATGTAGGCCGGCAGTATGAGCCAATTCTACAGTTCTGGATTTTCTCAAAAGCTATAAACCGCCGGGTTATAAAAATTCTGGTTTACAATGGAGGCGTATTAAATCGTCATCGGCCAAGAGCCGCCGGGTATTTAAAAATCCGGATTTACTTGTCAACAGATGAGGTATTCAAAGTTGCTTTGGCGTAATGGCTATTATTTTATCAATGGATATGATTTATTCTATAATGGAAGGAATAGTCCCGAGTTGCTGCAGGCTTACGACGGCACTTGGGGGCTACATTATTAAAATTGAGATTACATCAAATATGCAAGTCCCATGTCACTGCCAGCATGCACCATGGCACTTGGGGGCTAATGCAAAGTCAGTTTTTGGCTCACTTTATTGGAGATCCGACTCATCACATTATAATGAGCCGGCCCTTGGGGGGTTACCAATTGCTCCTGTCAAAACTTCAAGGTACACAAGCCTTAATCCATTATATTGAAAAGGTCTACAACTCAATTGGTAGAGTACAAAGCTCTTAACCTTGTGGACGTGGGTTCAAGCCCCATGGTGGAGATTACATCATATGATGTTATTATCAATGAATTATATACAAAAGTCCCTGCTCATTATTGCATAATGACCCGGCCCTTGAGGGCTACACTGGTTGAAGTTTTTATGAGCATAAGGCAATTACAAGTCCCAGGTTGCTACAAGCATGACAACCTGGCACTTGGGGGCTACAGGTGATATACATATAATGGAGAAAAATCTTCAAATTCTCAGTTTTGAGCAGACCAGATTGACCCGGTGTCTGTAACAATCATGACCCAGCGTCACCAATAATTATGACCCAGCGTCGGCAACAATTATGAGTCGGCATCATTTGTTTATAACCCGGTAATTTTGCCAATCATGAATCGGCAAGACCCACATCTTTAAGCCAGCTGAATATCAGTTGAATATTTCAAAACCCATATTTTTGTCAAGTCAGAGCATTGAAGGCCGACTCAGATGGATTATTTCTTATAATATTTCTCTACAAGAAGCCAATGTCAGCAAATTGGTTATGAAGCTGGCCTATTGACCCGGATTTTTCAAAAGAAGTGCCCGAATTTTTTGCATTGGTAATGTTTGAACACATCTGCTAAAGGAGATTTTCTATGAGATCATGAATGCACAACCAAGAGGAAATGACAAGGACTTAAGGATGATCAGGTGCCGGTTCAGGAAAATATTTAACCCGGAGCACAACATATCAAGTTTGTTCTTGTGTTTATTTTACACGATCAGTTTAACATGGATAAACCAAATTAAACTGGGGGCTAATGTCGGGTATATACCCCGCGGTATGACCCGGCCGGACTTGGCGTTTTATTGGTAACCCGCCGAAGAATTGGCGACTCACGAGTCTGGCGGCTCAATGGTCTAACGACTCACGAGCCTGGCGACTCAAATGGCCCTAACGGCGGGTCAGATAGAAGACTAGGCCCAAGGCCCAGAAGGCCAGCTTATGTTGTGATGGGCCATCTTAAGAGGAAAGTGTAGGGAATATTCCCTTACAAAGGAAGCAAGACTAGGACTCTGCTTGTAATACAGTAATCCTAATCCTACTAGGACTAGTCATGTAACCCGCCCCTTCAACTTATATAAGGAGGGGCAGGGCACCCCAAGTGGGACAAGCAAGAAAATAAACATTAAGGCTAGACACAACTAGGGGAGAGCCGTATCTACGACGTCTCCCTCATGAGCATAATGAGACCTAGCCACAAACATCATGTAGGGCTATTACCAGATGATGTTTCCTGGGGCCCGAAGCTGTCTAAATCCTTGTCCTATGTGTTGCGTCTCTCGTCCCGATCAACTCCTCTCAAGCTATCACATAGATGCGTTGGCCTCGCGACTATGTCCTCACACTAGGACACCTGCCATGACAATTCCACGACAAGCATTGAGCATGAACATTATATCTGGATCTTGTTTAATGCGATATGGTTATTCATTTAAATCAGAGAATAATGGTTGTTCTATTTATATGAGTAATATCTTTTATGGTCATGCACCCTTGAAGAGTGGTCTATTTCTGTTGAATGTCGATCGTAGAGATACACATATTCATAATATTGATGCCCAAAGATGCGAAGTTGATAATGATAGTGCAACATATTTGTGGCACTGTCATTTATGTCATATCAGTGTAAAGCACATGAAGAAACTCCATGCAGATGGACTTTTGGAATCACTTGATTATGAATCATTTCATACTTGCGAACCGTGCCTCATGGGCAAGATGACTAAAACTCCATTCTCCGTAACAATGGAACGAGCCAATGACTTACTAGAAATAATACATACCGATGTATGCGGTCCGATGAGTGTTGAGGCTCGTGGTGGGTATTGTTACTTTGTGACCTTCATAGATGATTTGTGTTACTTATTGAAACACAAGTCTGAAACATTTGAAAAGTTCAAAGAATTTCAGAGTGAAGTGGAGAATCATCGTAAGAAGAAAATAAAATTTCCGCTTTCTGATCGTGGAGGTAAATATTTAAGTTACAAGTTTGGCCTTCATTTAAAACAATGTGGAATAGTTTCACAACTCACGCCACCTGGAACACCACAATGTAATGGTGTGTCCGAACGTCGTAATCGTACTTTATTAGACATGGTGTGATCTATGATGTCTCTTACTGATTTACCACTATTGTTTGGGGTTATGCATTAGAGACAACTATATTCATGTTAAATAGGGCACCATCAAAATCCGTTGAGACGACACTGTATGAACTGTGGTTTGGCAATAAACCTATGTTGTCATTTCCTAATGTTTGGGGATGCAATGCTTATGTCAAAAGGCTTCCGCCTGATAAGCTCGAACCCAAATCGGAGAAGTGCGTCTTCATAGGATACTGTCGGTGTACAAAAGTATGGGTGCTTCTATACCCCTTACTTGTGCACGGGCGGTCGCAGCCACCCCTACAGCAAGGCTTGGCGAGGTAGAGGAAGACAGCAGGAGACAAGATAGGACAGAGAACATCAAGGCAAGTGATCAGAGTAGCGAGCAGGAAGAGACAAGTAGGGCCACGCCCGGAAACAAGCCTTGCCGAGGCGACCTGTGAGGCCCCCGGCAAGCCCCTTGTCGGGGCAGCTTGCGAAGAGACCAGCAAAGCCACCACCCTTGGGCTTGAGAGCACTGACACCATCGACAATGTTGAAGACCAAGATTTGAAGAGCACACGCCTGGTAGCATGTGGCTCCTCACGAAGATCGACAACCCATGAGTCCACGTGGGATCAAATATTGAAGACCCCCGGCAAGACCCTTGCCAGGGACGAATCCGGCTTGCCGGGGATGACCACTGGGCCGTGGCTAGGACCGCGCTCGGAAGGGTTCCGCCACCTCACCACCACTCCAATGCGGCGATAAGCATGCCAACGAAGCAGACGCCTATGTGGCGGCATACAGATCTTCGTGGAAGCCTACCACTTTGCCAACATAGCAGCTGGTTGGCCAGCATGGCGTTGCGTACCTCGTCGGCCTGGACGCATGGCAAGGCGAGTGGAAGTGGCGAAGGACGGGATGGCCTCTGTTGCCGTCCCCAATAAAGCAAGAGGACACGTAGGCATCACATTAAATGCGCTTGTCCTATGTTGATCGAGCGATAACCTCATGTGTGCCACTGTGGCAACCCCTTTGTGTATACAAGGAGGCCCAAGGCACACAGAGAGAGGATTCAGACTTTTGGACAAAGCACGCTTCGTAGCTAGTTCAAAAGCTCAAGAACACTCAGATAACGAGATAAAGCAGGACTAGGGTATTATGCATTTTTGTGGCTCGAACCTGGATAAAAATCCTCTGTGTGCGAATGACTCGACCTGCTCTTCGTGCAACTAATCCCCCACCGAACGTAGAAGGGATCCTTGCGACCCCATAGGTGATTGGTTTCCTCTACATCTTTGGCGCGCCAGGTTGGGGGTATTAGTTGTGAGAATCTGGTCCGTAGTTAGTGCAGTAGCTCTTTCATCGCCATGGCTCCGAAGAAGACGGCTGTGACGATCGGCCTGTCCGGGGCCACTCCGCCCGCACCTGCACGGACGGGCGATGGAGCGGGCGCCAGCGGTGGAGGTGGTTGAGATCGTCCACACCATCTGAATACAAGAAGTCAGGCCGCCAACATCCTCCGCAACGGCGATGGGGGTCGGCGCGCCGCCGCGCCCAAGGGTGGAGCTGTCACGCCCAATATGCGACCCTATCCAAAAGGAACTCGAAGGTCCCACCAAGGATAGACCCGCATATTGAAACGCTTTTGCGAGGTGGATATCATTACATCAACATTACATAATAGATGGGGATACATACATAAGGCATATAATGCCACACGAATACAACATCACAATACATAAGAGCATCATCCGACTACGGATGAAACACAAACAGAAACTCAAACGACATCCACCCTGCTAGCCCAGGCTGCCGACCTGGAACCTATCCCCTGATCGAAGAAGAAGCAGAAGAAGAACTCCAAGACAAGCAAACATCGCTCTCGCGTCAAGATCATCGCATAACCTGTACCTGCAACTGTTGTTGTATTAATCTGTAAGCCACGAGGACTCAACAATCCCATTACAATGGGTATCAAGACTAGCAAAGCTTAAAGGTAAAGGAAGGGGTAAAGTGGTGAGGCTGCAGCATCAACTAAGCATATATGGTGGCTAACATACGCAGATAAGAGTGAGAAGAGAGCAAGCAGAACGGTCGTGAAGCTAACAATGATCAAGAAGTGATCCTGAACTCCTACTTACGTCAAACATAACCCAGAAACCGTGTTCACTTCCCGGACTCCGCCGAAAAGAGACCATCACGGCTACACACGCGGTTGATGCGTTTTAATTCGGATCTGGTGTCAAGTTATCTACAACCGGACATTAACAAATTCCCATCTGCCTATAACCGCAGGCATGACTTTTGAAATATTATACCCTACAGGGGTGTCCCAACTTAGCCCATGATAAGCTCTCGCGATCAACGAAGGATATACCTTCTCCCAGGAAGACCCGATCAGACTCAGAATCCCGGTTTACAAGACATTTTGACAATGGTAAAACAAGACCAGCAAGACCTCCCGTTGTGCCGACAAATCCCGATAGGAGCTACACATATCTCGTTCTCAGGGCACACCGGATGAGCCAGATGTCGGGTTGGAAGACCCTGATTGCCTAGGGGGTGCCGGACATTGCTCGGTTTGGACCAACACTTAGACAAGCATTGGCCCGGGGGGGGGGGGGGCTAAAATAAAGATGACCCTCGGGTTGGCCGACCCAAGGGAAAGGTATAGGTGGTGGTGAGGCAAATGGTAAAACCAAGGTTGGGCCTTGCTGGAGGAGTTTTATTCAAAGCGAACTGTCAAGGGGGTCCCATAAATCACCCGACCACGTAAGGAACGCAAAATCCGGGAACATAACACCGGTATGACGGAAACTAGGGCGGCAAGAGTGGAACAAAACACCAGGCAAAAGGCCGAGCCTTCCACCCTTTACCAAATATATAGATGCATTAATAATATAAGAGATATTGTGATATCCCAACAAAATCCTGTTCACCATGGAGCAATCTTCAACTTCACCTGCAACTAGCAACGCTATAAGAGGGGCTGAGCAAAGCGGTAACATAGCCAAACAACGATTTGCATAGGAAAGGTGTCAAAGGTTAGAGGTTCATGGCAAAATGGGAGGCTTGATAAACAGGTGATAGGTAGCGCAGCATAGCGATAGAACGAAGCAACTAGCATAGCAAAGATAGTAGTGAGATCCAGGGTAGCGGTCATCTTGCCTGAAATCCCGCAAGGAAGAAGAATGAGTCCAAGAAGAAGACGAACGGATGAAGCCGAACCAAGCGTAGACGAACGAATCCTCATGATCGCAACGAAACGGGAACTATCGGAAAGAAGCACACAACATAGTAAACACACCACACGTGAACAAGACATGATGCACAACAAGCATGATGTAGGACAAAACTACATGAAGCTACTCATGGCAAGGGATGATGCAAACAAGAGCAACACATCAAGGCAAGTTTAAATGAGGCCGGGAACAACATATAACAATTCTGGTAAGTCCTCATATGCATATTTTGAAATTGGTCCAGATCTGAATAAACCTTATGTTCAAGTTGTTAAACAGCAAGTTAAGATGCACAAAGATGATGTACACGAGATTCTAGTCAAGTTACATATAAAGTTCATTTAGTTCGGAGCTACGGCCTAGAAAATATGAGCAAGACAAGATAAACATGGCATTGATGAAAAATGCATACAAACATCAAGCGAACACCTCAAAACAAGGATGCAACATGATAATATGAAACTACATGCAATATCAAGCAAGTTTCATATAGAGCACACTCAAAATGGAGCAACGGTTCAACACCCACACACTATACAAGTTATAGCAACAATTTGTCCAAAACAGCAACTAGGCATATTGCAAGCATCAAAACAATAAGCTACAACATCTCAACATGAAAACAAAAGGCATGTACATGATGTATAGGTAAGGCTTAACAAAACACGAACACTGAGCTATCTCCAGAAATCACTAGAACATGCTCAAACACACATGGTAAGATTGCAAGTAATAACAATTCAGACTTTGCAGAAAATAACATCAGGTTGCAATGTTCAGATCTATCAAACAACATGTTACAGGAACTTATCATAGGAAAACAAGACATGGAATGGTTCTACTCAAAGCATAGATCAAAAGTCCCTTAGTGACCATAAGCCAAAAAGGATCAGACAATATGATGGCACCCATGTAAACATGGCAAGTTATAATACAGATTCAAACATGGCAGAAACAGAATTATGAAGGCATGTAGATGATCTTGTGCAACTCACTACAGAGCAAAACATGGCATGGAAAGGCAACCAACAGTAAGAAGGCATGTTTGTGAAGCTAAGCATGGCAAGAGCAAGTTCATAGGGTGCATGGAACACTAGGAAAACACATGGCAACAACTGAACTTAATGTTAACAGGCTGACAGCAACATTATCAAGCAACTTTGGAGCAAGATATGAACAAGCTACAGAAAGCTATAAATGCAACCAGGGGAATGGTTGGATAGAGCATGACATGTAGATCAAAACACATTTAGTGAACATCTCTAGATTATGCATAGAATGATTAGTAGTAGCAGGTTTACATAGCATCGCGAAATAAGAGATTCATCCTAGCGAAACAGTAACAACAAGTACACTACTTAACAAGCTCAATTCACTCACCACAAGTCATTGCATGACAAGATAAGCATAGCATCATCAAGAAGACATGTTTGTGAAACAAACCAAGTCAAGAACAAGTCCATAGCATGCAAGGATCAACTAGAACAACCTTGGCAAAATTGAATAACAAGGAAACAATCTGCCAAGAAACATTTTGAAGCAAAATTAGAGCACGAAAGTGACATTCCAAACTACTCCATAATTGCACACAGAGGAATGAATGGATAGAAAATAACCTATTGTTCAAAACACCCTCACTGAAGTATCTCAAAATATGCATGGATCTATCTGTAGCATCAAGTTTACATGGCATCAAAATAACAGCAGAACAGGGACTAAAATCAGCAACATCACGATGCCTAGTTTGCATGCTTGTGCTAGTCACCACATTGATCACAAAAATACATGGTAAGCACCACTGTAAATATGGCATGGCATAGTTAAAAACACATGTAGACATCAACCTCATAGGATGCACACATCAATCATGGCAAAAATGACAAAAGAGCTCGTTCTGATAACAGACAGCAGATAACATTATGAAGCACTCTTGCAACGATGATTCAGGCATCTAGATGACCTCAAATGAATATGATGCAATGGAATGAAATGATGTACTCGTTGATACGAACAATTTTCCATATTATATGCACGAAACGGAGCTACGGATGCAGAGATACGATACGATGAACATGGCATGGAAATTACACAGATTCGGGGACTGGCAAAATTTGGGGAAGGGGAAAAGTCAACCTGCGATTTCCAGATCTGGATCAGAGTTGCACGTGAACCGAGGATCGCCGGAGATGGGCGGCACCAGCGACGAGGGAGGAGGCCAGAGAGGGCGCGGCGGCAGCCGGCGACGACGGCGCGCGACGGCGCGAGGCGCGCGGGAGCCGGACGGCGGCTGGGCGGAGCACGAGAGGCGGGACGAGGCTGGCGGCGGCGCTCGGATGGCGGCGCGGAGGCGACAGGAGCCCAGGCGGCGGGGAGGTCCGCGGCAGCGGCGCGGGAGGCCGGGCGGTGGCAGGGCCGCGGCTGGCGGCGGTGGAGAGGCGGGGCGGCGCGCGGGGGCCGGCTCGGGCCGCGGGGGCCGGGGAGGGGCCGCGCGGGCCGGCAGCGGTCGCCACGTGGCGCGCCCCGATTGGCGCGGGCAGCGGCGGCTGGACGGAACGGACATGTCCGGCCGTCGGCGAACATGTCCGGCGACGCGGAGGGGAATTTTTAGGGTTAGGGTAGGAAACATCCGCGAATTTCGGGGGAGAGGGCATATTTATTGGTAGAGGGAGCTAGGAGAGTCCAAATGAGGAGCGGTTTTCGGCCACGCGATCGTGATCGAACGAACGAGAGCATAGAGGGGAGTTAGATGGGTTTTGGGCCACTTTGGCAGGGTGTTGGGCTGCAAAGAGAAGGAGGCTTTTGCGGTCACTCGGTTAACCATTGGAGTATCAAACGACCTCCAAATGGCACGAAACTTGACAGGCGGTCTACCGGTGGTATACCAAGGCCGCTTGGCAAGACTCGATCCATTCCGAGAAAGTTTAACACCCACTCACAACAGGAGACAAAAGGGGAACGCCGAAGGGCATAGGAGCGCCGGATTGCAAAACGGACAACGGGGAAAAAGCTCGGATGCAAGAGACGAACACGTATGCAAAATGAAATGCACATGATGACATGATAAAATGCAACATGCATGCAAATGACATGTCAACAACGACAAATAACTGGTGGACACCTGGCGCATCGAAACCGGAGCATTACAGGAGCTGTGCCACCTGCGGGTGGTGCGGGGACCTCAAAGGGAGGAAGATCAACCTCGCCAACGCGCGTGCCGCAGTCTCATCAGCTCGTGCACGACAAACCGCGTCGCGGTGTTGAGGACCCCAGGCGTCGCCATGGCAAGAGCCCTCATCGTCACTCTGAAGACACGCAGGGCTAACATGCAGATCGTGGTGCAGGCGAAAAGAGCGTGCGGCCGCAGAATCGAGATGGTCCTCCTTCTAAAGTCGTTAGAAGTCCGAGTTCCTCTCATTCCTCGAGCCTGTCGCTGCCACCCATGCGAGTGGAAGCGCTGTCGCGAGCGCAGCTGCTCCTCGACTTTCCTCCTGCCTTGGAGAAGCAAGAGGAGTGGAGTGCTGCTATCCAAAGCCTCATTGGCCATGCCAATAGAGATGTCCACCGGGGAGCGAGCCCCTCACGGCACCGAAATGACGAGCCGACGCGTGCAGGCAGTGGAAGGGTCAAGGGCGCTGCAACCACGATGCACTCCCCTCCACCATGGTCGGCCCGTTGGGGCGACGCCCGAGACAACGTGTCCACGGCATCGTCAGACCCACGGACGCGCCGTGACCAGCGCCAAGTTCTTCAAGAGCACCTCAAGGAGGACGCCCGGACTACCATCAAGCGACGACAGGAAGCACGTCACCTGTCCGATAGGCGTGCTGGGCCCGCTGAGTACAGGCCTGCGCCGGGGGACATGAATGATTTGCCATATGCAATCACTTGTCCAGCATTCACCCGCGAGCTGTGGCAGTTCCAGTGGCCCAACACTCGCATGTTCAAACCAGAGGTCCCGAAGAAGTACGACAGCAAGACTCACCCGTCTGAGTTCTTGAGCGTTTACACCATTGCGATGCAAGCTGCCAGAGCACGGGACGACAAGATACTTGCCAACTATTTCCCGTTGGCACTTAAGCCCAACATTAGGTCATGGTTGATGCACCTGCCGATAGATTCCATTGCCTCTGGTCCGACCTATGCCACGAGTTTGTTGGTGCCTTCACAGGCGGCCACATAGCTCCTGGGCAGGCAAGTGACCTGTACGTGATCCCTTAGAGAGACGGCAAATCCTTGCGCAAGTACATACATAGGTTCAGCCGCGTGCAGTCCAACATCCTCGATGTTCATCCCGCCGCCGTCATCAGCATGTTCCACCAAAATGTGCGCAATTGAAAGATGTGTGAAGAGTTGGCCATGAACAAGGTCGCAGATGTTGCCAAGCTGTATGTTTTGGCTGATAGATGTGCCTGAGCGGAGGAAGGAAGGAAGTACCCCAGCGAAGACGCCGACGTGGGAAGCGACTCAGAAGACAAAGACATTGTCGCCCCAGCGAAGAAGGGCAGGCGGCGTAACAGGAAGCACAAGGGAAAGACCGTGCTTGCCGTTGAGGAATCTGGCGACCCCGACACTGCCAAGAATGCCAAGGTCGACGACCCCGGCAAGGAGGTTGCCGGGTGCGACACATGCCGGGCCTTGGCGGCTGCCGGCAAGTCAGAGGGCTCCGACAAGCAGTACTGCAAGATCCACCATACCAAGGGCCACAATCTCCAAAACTGCCACAAAGTGGAGCTGCTGATGGAGAAGCAAAGGGATGAGTACAAGAGAACAGACAAGGAGAAGGGTCAAGGAGGCGCTGAAGGGTCCGGCAAGAAGCACGGTGGCCAAGGAGGACGCAGCAACAAGGAAAAGCAGCAAGAGAGGCCTGCCCGGGGCCGTGACAAGAAAGCGGAGGATGACAATCATGATGATGACGATGAATCCACCGAGCATGAGTTCCAGAAGGTAACATAAGTAATTTGTGTCGACGGAGGTGCTTCGCTGCATTCTTCTCACCGTCAACTGAAACAGTGGGCGCATGAGATTAATGCAACGGAACCAATGGTCGATATCCAGAAGCCGTTGAGGTGGTCCCACACGCCTATCATCTTCGACACCGAGGATCACCCTGATCGCATCACTGGGTTGGGTGTTTGCCATGGTTGGTATCCCCAACAATACGCAACCTCAAGGTGACGAAGATGTTAGTTGATGGTGGGGCCGATCTTAACTTGATCTCACCCAACATGGTGAAGAGGCTGTAGATCCCCGATGAGGACCTCAAAGAGACATGCACGTTCCGAGGGATCAATCCGGGGAGAAGTCAGCCCAACGGAAAGGTCACGCTGCCAGTTACATTTGGTGGCGACCTCAACTACATGACGGAGAGGATCGTTTTCGATGTCGCTGAGATCCCGTTGCCATACAACAGGATCCTTGGCCGCCCCACACTGGCCAAGTTCATGGCAGCGTCGCACTACGCCTACAATAAGTTGAAGATGCCTGGCCCGAGGATCATAATCACTGTCAGCTGCGATAGGAAGGATGCACTCATCTACGCCGATCAGCTCTACCAAGAGGAGGTTGCAGCATCTGCCACCAAGGCACCTGCTCCTGCCACAGGGAAGGGGACCAATAAGGCTTTGAACGCCAACAAGACTCCTGGCTCCGACAAGGGCTCCTGTACCTTCTCTCGCAAACACGCCTCCATGGAGTGCTGTGTTTCCACGGGAGACGTACCAGAGAGCTCTACCGAAAAGAGCAAAAAGTCCAAGGTGGCCCCACCGAAAACCAAGAAGGTGTCCGTCAAGGAGGATGGCACGGGTAGAGCTTTCGTCATAAGCTCCACCCTTGACAGTAAATAGGATCGCGCGCTCGTCGCCTTCTTGTGGGCGAATGTCGACGTGTTTGCATGGCAAGCATTCGACATCCCTAGTGTTCCCAGGGAGGTGATTGAGCACCATCTTGCTGTCTTCCCTCAAGCAAGGCCCGTCAAGCAGAAGGTCAGGAAGCAAGCTTTGGAGTGACAAGATTTTATCGTCGAGGAGATCAGGAAGTTGGAGGCAGCAGGTTTGGTCAAGGGAGTTCTCCACCCGACATGGTTGGCCAATCCGGTTGTAGTACGTGAGGCAAATGGGAAGTGGAGGCTATGTATCGACTACACGGATATCAATAAAGCCTGTCCTAAGGATCCTTTCCCATTTCCATGTATCTATTAGATAGTGGACTCCACTGCTGGGTGCGACCTGCTATCGTTCCTTGATGCTTATTTAGGGTATCATTAGATCTTCATGGCAAAGGAAGATGAAGAGAAAACCACGTTCATCACCCCATGTGGTACGTACTGTTTTGTACGGATGCCTTTCGGATTGAAGAGCGCTGGTTCAACGTTCGCTTGGGCAGTCCAAATTGGTTTTGAGACCCAGCTCCATAGAAATATGGAAGCTTACATGGACGGCATAGTGGTCAAAACCAAAGATAAGGCTACGCTCGTGCAGGACCTGGAAGAAACTTTTGCAAACCTGCGGAGGATCAACCTCAAGCGTAACCCAGAGAAGTGCGTGTTCGGTGTTCTGTCCGGCAAGCTTCTTGGTTTCTTTGTGTCTCAACGTGGGATCAAAGCCAATCCCGACAAGATCAAAGCAATCGAACAAATTGAGGCGCCAAGATGGATCGAAGATGTCCGAAGGCTTGCCAGCTGTGTCGCCGCCCTGAGTAGGTTCATCTCTAAGTTTGCTGAATGTGCCCCCCACTTTTTCAAAATTTTGAAAAAGGTGGGTCCAATAAAATGGACCCCGGAGGCAGAGGCAGCACTGCAAGATTTAAGGAGATACCTCTCCTCTATGCCAATACTGGTTGCACCCAAGTGATGACCCACAAGTATAGGGGATCTATCGTAGTCCTTTTGATAAGTAAGAGTGTTGAACCCAACGAGGAGCAGAAGGAAATGATAAGCGGTTTTCAGCAAGGTATTCTCTGCAAGTACTGAAATAAGTGGTAACAGATAGTTTTGTGATAAGATAAATTGTAACAAGCAACAAGTAACAAAAGTAAATAAAGTGCAGCAAGGTGGCCCAATCCTTTTTGTAGCAAAGGACAAGCCTGGACAAACTCTTATAATAGGAAAAGCGCTCCCGAGGACACATGGAAATATCGTCAAGCTAGTTTTCATCACGCTCATATGATTCACGTTCGGTACTTTGATAATTTGATATGTGGGTGGACCGGTGCTTGGGTGCTATTCTTACTTGAACAAGCATCCCACTTATGATTAACCTCTATTGCAAGCATCCGCAACTACAACAAAAGTATTAAGGTAAACCTAACCATAGCATGAAACATATGGATCCAAATCAGCCCCTTACGAAGCAATGCATAAACTAGGGTTTAAGCTTCTATCACTCTAGCAACCCATCATCTACTTATTACTTACCAATGCAGTCCTCTAGGCCCAAATAATGGTGAAGTGTTATGTAGTCGACGTTCACATAACACCACTAGAGGCTAGACAACATACATCTTATCAAAATATTGAACGAATACCAAATTCACATGACTACTAATAGCAAGACTTCTCCCTTGTCCTCAGGAACAAACGTAACTACTCACAAAGCATATTCATGTTCATAATCAGAGGGGTAATAATATGCATAAAGGATCTGACCATATGATCTTCCACCAAATAAACCAACTAGCATCAACTACAAGGAGTAATCAACACTACTAGCAACCTACTAGCACCAATCCCGGACTCGGAGACAAGAATTGGATACAAGAGATTTACTAGGGTTTGGAGATGAGATGGTGCTGGTGAAGATGTTGATGGAGATTGCCCTCTCCCGATGAGAGGAGTGTTGGTGATGACAATGGTGATGATTTCCCCCTCCCGGAGGGAAGCGTCCCCGGCAGAACAGCTCTGCCGGAGCCCTAGATTGGTTCCGCCAAGGTTCCGCCTCGTGGCGGTGGAGTCTCGTCCCGAAAGGTTGCCTTCTATTTTTTTGCTCATCGAAAGACTTCATATAGGAGAAGATGTGCGTCGGAGAGCCACCAGGGGGCCCACGAGGTAGGGGCGCGCCCCGGGAGGGGGGGGGAGGGCGCCCCCACCCTCATGAGCAGGGTGTGGGCCCCCTGGACTTCATCTTTGGTGAAAATTTTTCTTTATTTATTTTAAGATATTCTGTGGAGTTTCAGGACTTTTGGAGTTGCGTAGAATAGGTCTCCAATATTTGCTCCTTTTCCATCCCAGAATTCCAGCTGCCGGCATTCCCCCTCTTCATGTAAACCTTGTAAAATAAGAGAGAATGGCCATATGTATTGTGAAATAACGTGAAATAACAGCCCATAATGCAATAAATATTGATATAAAAGCATGATGCAAAATGGACGTATCACCAAGCCGCGAGAGCCGTTGCTGCTGTACCTGGCGACGACGAATCGAGTGGTCAGTGCCCCGCTAGTGGCACACAGAGAAGTCGAGGAAGAGGCGATTGCGGCGGCAAGGTCCTTAGGAGAAAAGCTGGACCCGGCGGGCTCCGATCCCAGCAAGGGAGAGCCCCCGGCAGGACCCGACCCCGGCAAGATAACATCTGCGCAGGCAAACGAGGTAGAGCAGAAGAAGAAGGTGGTGCAACACCCAGTCTACTTTGTCAGCTCCCTTTTGCAGGGGGCTAGGTCAAGGTACTCCGGGATGCATAAGTTGCTTTTCAGCCTCCTTATGGCTTCAAGAAAGCTGTGTCATTATTTTCAAGCACACAAGATCATTGTCATCACTCGCCTCCCATTGTGACGGATTTTGCACAATCCAGACGCGACAGGGAGGATCGTGAAGTGGGCAGTGGAGCTGTCAAGCTTTAGACTCAGGTTTGAAAGTACCTTGATGACCAAGAGCAGAGCCTTGGCAGAATTCATAGCAGAATGGACATCCACGCCCGACGAATAAGTTCAAGAAAACACCCTTCCCGGCAATGAGGCAAGTAGTCATTGGATTATGTACTTCGATGGAGCCTTCTCGTTACAAGGTGCAGGTGCTGGCGTGTTGCTCGTCGCACCCACTAGAGAACACCTCAAGTATGTGGTCCATATGCACTTCCCCCAGGAGAGGTTGACAAACAACACCGCAGAGTACGAGGGGTTGCTCGCTGGTCTTAGGATCGCGGCAGACCTCGGGATCAGAAAGCTTATTATTGGAGGAGACTCACAACTTGTCGTTAGGCAAGTCAACAAGGACTATTAGAGCCCGTTGATGGAGGCTTATGTGGATGAAGTGAGGAATTTGGAGGAGCTCTTTGACGCTCTACAAGCAGAGCATGTTCCTCGAGCAGAGAACAACATTGCCGATGACCTGTCGAAGCGCACTGCCCTCAAGCTACTTGTGGAACCAGGTACCTTTGTGCTTCAATTAACTCAGCCATCTGTCGAGACCTCAGCAGAACAGAACAAGCGAAGGAAAATGGGGCCCGTCAAGTACTTTCCCGCAGAGCTCCCAGGAGCCGGCGGCAAGGAAGTTGCTGGGTACCCCAAGCTTGCCTAGGAGCAGCAGCTTCCGACGGGGCGCCAGGCCCTTGCCGTCGAGGCAGCTGCCCCCGCAGCGGAAGACATGCCTTTAGTCCTTGCCGTCGAGCCCCAGGCTCCGGCATGGGCACATCATATGGTCTGTTTCCTCCAAACGGGAGAGCTCCAGGAGGAGTAGGAAGAATCAGAAAAAGTAGCCCATCGGTCCAGCATGTACTAGTTCGTGGATGATGCCCTTTATAGAAGAAGGCCGAACGGTGTGAAACTGAAGTGTATTCCTCGGGAGGACGGACTGGAGTTGTTGGCAGAGATACACGGAGGCATATGTGGCTCCCACATAGGGTCAAGAGCCCTTGCCGACAAGGCATTCTGGCAGGGTTTCTTCTGGCCCACTACCCTCTAGGATGCAACGACACTAGTAACCAAGTGTGAAGCATGCCAGTTTCATTCGAAGAAGCTCCATCATCCATCTCAAGCCCTTCAAACAATCCCTCTCTCCTGGCCTTTTTCAGTCTGGGGGCTCGACATACTGGGCCCCTTTCCCCATGCTCTCGGGGCCTTTGAGTACTTGTACATCGCGATTGACAAGTTCAGAAAGTGGCTAGAAGTAGAGCCAGGGAGGAAGGTGACAACAAAATTAGCCGTCAAGTTCTTTAAGGGACTCGTCTGCTGTTTTGGTGTACCAAACAGAGTCATCACCGACAACGGCACACAGTTCACAAGCCGCACCTTCATGCAGTATATCAAGGACCTTGGCATCAAGGTATGTTTTGCTTCTGTTGCTCATCCAAGAAGCAATGGCCAAGAAGAAAGGGCAAATGCTGAAGTGTTGCGAGGCCTCAAAGCAAGGACTTTCGACAAGCTGCGCAAGTGTGGAAGGCACTGGATTGATGAGTTGCCAACGGTTCTTTGGTCAATCAGAATGACACCAAATTGAGCCACTGGCCAGACACCCTTTGCCCTGGTCTACGGGGCAGAAGTAGTTCTCCCCACTGAACTCATATACGGGCCACCTCGAGTGCTACCTTATGATGAGCTTGAGAAAGAGCAGTTGTGCCAAGATAATGCGACGCTCCTTGAGGAAGACCGTCTTCGAGCTGCTATGCGAGCCGCTCGCTACCAGCAAGCCTTGCTCCGCTACCATAGCCGCAAGGTTCACGCCCGAAGTCTTGAGGAAGGCGACCATGTTCTTCGGCGTGTTCAGTCCGCCAAGAATTCCAACAAGTTGACGCCGAAGTGGGAAGGCCCCTATTGGGTAATACGAGTCACCAGGCCCGGCGCAGTCCATGTGGAGACTGAAGATGGCATTCCAGTGAGCAACTCCTGGAACATCGAACATCTTCGCAAGGTTTACCCATAGGGCGCGGTTGCCGGGAGCTCCGGTAACCCCCTTTTGTACTAGCCGTGGGTGTCAAAACCGACGGATCTCGGGTAGGGGGTCCCAAACTATGCGTATAAGGCTAATGGTAACAGGAGGCGGGGGACACGATGTTTACCCAGGTTCGGGACCTCTCGATGGAGGTAATACCCTACTTCCTACTTGATTGATCTTGATGATATGAGTATTACAAGAGTAGATCTACCACGAGATCGTAGAGGCTAAACCCTAGAAGCTAGCCTATGGTTATGATTGTTGTTGTCCTACGGACTAAACCCTCCAGTTTATATAGACACCGAAGGGGGTAGGGTTACATAGAGTCGGTTATAGAGAAAGGAATCTTCATATCCGAATCACCAAGCTTGCCTTCCACGCAAATGAGAGTCCCATTCGGATACGGGACGAAGACTTCTATCTTGTATCTTCATAGTCCAACAGTCTGGCATACGCATATAGTTCGGCTGTCCGAGGACCCCTTAATCCAGGACTCCCTCAGTAGCCCCTGAACCAGGCTTCAATGATGACGAGTCCGGCGTGCAAATTGTCTTTGGCATTGCAAGGCGAGTTCCTTCTCCGAATACTTCAAAGTATCTTGAACATAAGAATCGTGTCCGGCTCTGCAAAACAAATTCCACATACCACAGTAGAGAATACAATACCCCACGAGTCCAATCTGCTGACAACGCACAGCATGACATCACGCCACGGCCCAGTCTTTATTCGAACCGTTTTTATGCCGCCCCTCCATATTTCGAGGTGCGGTTTCACTGGCACGTCTTGTCAAAGCAGAGATTGTGTCCCCTCATCACGGGATTCTCATCAATGCGGGTGTGGGTAACCCAACCGTGCCATCAACACGACGCTTGAGAAATAAGCGAGTTTTAGGGCGAGTAGGGAGGCACATGATTTTCACTGCCTTTATAAAGGGATATGGTTTCCCCTCTTTCACCCATGCCCTCTTCTTCCTTCGCTCATCCGTTCTTGAGCTCCAGCGCCCAAGCAACCACCACCTTCGCCCAAAAAGCACTCCAATCATGTCTGCATCCTGAGTGCAAGGCAAGTGGATGGCCTCCTCCATTTCAGGAGAAGGATATCAAGAAACTCTGAGAGGCCGGATACCTGGCCAAGACGATCGCACACCGTCTCCCACCGGCGGGATAGATCATCCCTACTCCAGAACCCCACGAGAGGGTTGTATTCCTCCCGCACTTCGTTCGCGGGCTGGGGTTTCCCCTCCACCCATTCGTTCGCGGCCTTATGTACTATTATGGGATAGATTTCCATGACCTATCCCCCAACTCCTTCCTCAACATCTCGACATTCATCGTCGTGTGCGAAGCCTTCCTCCGCATCCCACCACACTTCGGGCTATGGCTGAAGATTTTCAACATGAAGCCCAAGGTGGTCGGCGGCAAACACGTTGAGTGCGGAGGAGCCATGGTGAGTAAGATGCCCAACGTCAAATGGCCATCGGGTAAATTCAGCGAGTCCGTCAAAGGTTGGCAACAACAGTGGATCTATATTAGCGAGCCACGAGGCGCCAAATGGGCCGCCGCTCCTGAGTTCCGATCCGGAGCCCCACTGCGGCTCATGTCCTGGCCGGAAAAGGGCCTAGACTGGCCTTCATCCGACGGGCTGTCGGCACTCCAAGCGCGTATCAAGAGCATGGAGGACAAGGGTATCAAACTTGTGGATGTGGTCTAGGTGATGCTAGCTCGCCGGATCCTTCCTTGCCAACGCCGGACTTGCCACCTATGGGAGTTTGATCCGGCCAAGCACCAAACCTTGCTGGAGTTCTTCGGCACGACGCACGAAGACATCTAGAAGGTGCTATTCAAGCCCGGCAAGTCGTGGCCGAACACTGCCGAGGATCGCGGGCACAAAGCGTTCCGCCTCGCAAGCTTGGTGAGTCTCTATATGTTTTCAAGGTGTACCCTCTATCTGTATACCCTGTGGAAAACACCTAATACTTTCCCGATGATTTTCTCAGGCCTGGACAGAGAAGGCAGAGCGGATCTACTGTCCGGCTCCGCTGCCTGAAGAACAAGCCGGCCCACTTCTGATGAAGATGTTGGTGCCGGCGCCATATAAGGCGCCGAAGAAGAAGGCCGAGAAGGAGGCCAAGGAGACCAGGGCGGGCTTTGTCGCAAGGGCACTTCAGACGTGGTGTCCGAAGACACCTAGGCCCACTCCTCCTCCAAAAAAGACGAGGAAGCGGCGGAAGAAGAATAAGAAAGTCAGTCCCCCCCCCCCCCCGAGGGGGGGGGGGAAGAAGAGGACAGCCTCAACACTTTGTGAGGCCGAAATGTCTAACAAGGGGAAATCATCCCTTCCAGACGAGCCTACCACGGCCACAGATAGCAGCCCGGAGTGGGAACCCAGGATCGAGCCCCTGGCCAAATCGTGAGTTCAAAGAAACCCGGACACATCCATATATCCAGTCTCACTTTTGCATAGCATTAATATATTGAGTCACATATTCCACAGTCCGACCGGGTCCGAAATCGAGCGATCTTCATGAGAGGATTCGCTGGACACGGATGCGATGGATAGCGAGACCCTCCCGACGACCTCTTCTCCCGAAGCTGCGGATGATGCTGAGGTGTCATCCCAAAGGGGCCCAAGCCACGGCAAAGCTCGAGAGACCGCTGGGGCGGTGCCGGGGGGTCAAACCTCAGCAATCGGACACACGGGGGAGCAGACCCCCATGGATGCTGAAGGCGGAGGCTGCCCTGAATTCGGCTCCCAGCCAGAGACGACTCTGGAGACCAATACGGCTCCGGAATTAGGACAGCAACCTTCTTCAACAGAAGGCGGTGCGCCTATTCCACCGGTGACCTCTGTCCATCCAGAGGTGCCGGATACTTTGTTGGCAGTGCTGCAAAGTGCTTCCATCGTTGAAGAGCATCGCACCCTTATGGGTGTGGTGATTTAGAAGGTCCAGCTCGCCAAAAGCGGGCTGACCGAAGCTTGTGCCAGCCTTTTAACAGGCTTTGAGGTAAGTTACAGAATGTCATAATATAGATAATAACCCCTGATACACTGTTCAGTGTTCCAAAAAGAAAGCCGGACAGAGGATCAAACATATTTCGCAAGAGACTAATTAGGTAATACCTATGTGAATGAACAGGCGTCGTTAGTGACTGTGACCTCTCATACTACGGAGGTCTCCGGACTGAAACAGAGTCTGGAGCAGGCCGAGAAGGAGCTCGGCCAAGTGAAAAAGCAATTGGAGAATACCCAAGGTATGGGAGAACTTTGTTTGTATTTCAATACAAGTGAGTTGTTATGTTGACTCTAAAATGTCATGATATGAATTAGGAGCGGTGACCAAAGTCGAGGCTCCGAAGAAGGCGGTGGCCGAGGCTGAGAAAGGGGCGGCCAAGGAGCAAGCCACTCGTAAAAACCACGAGGCCCATGTTATTGAAGTTCAACAAGAGCTCTAAGAAGCTATAGGGAAGTGCAAGACCTTGGAGCAGAGTATAAAGGATCAAGAGTCCGAACTCACCAAGGCTCGCCAATCCGCACGCGATGCCCGGGCTGAAGCCCAAGGCGCCCTCCAGGAAATCTAGGAGGCCCGAAAGATCGCCACGGGTAAGGCCTTTATTATGCAAAGCAAATACGCGAAGGAAAGATTTCATTTACTGACCCGGATTCAGAGTTCTCCAGGGGTGTTTGCGGATCTGCCGCGCAGCGTGTCGAACGCCAAACAATTCTATCGAGCCGAAGAGGGGAGCTCGGCGGAGAAGCTGTTCTGGTCGCAATATCTTGTGCTAGAATACCGAGTACCCTTTGCCGATCAGCTGAAGCAACTGGTCGAGCTGCATAGGGCGGCCGAACTAGCCCTTAAGGATCTGATTATCTGGCTATGGCCTGCCGAACCGATTCCCAGCAGCTACTTCGGACTCATGAAGCGGCTGGTTAGTGCCTGTCCTCGGCTTGACACCATCAAGCGGTCGGTCTGCATCGAAGGTGCGCGAATGGCTTTTGCCCGTGCCAAGGTACATTGGGCGAAGATGGATGCTGTGAAGTTGATGACCGAAGGACCGCCCGAAGGGAAAGAGCACTGCAAGCCCGAGCTGTATTATGACAGTGTCCTGAAGGGATCCCGCCTTGTGGCGGAGCAGTGTTCCAAGGATATTATCTTCCCACGAATGTATGCATGTTGCCCGATACTGTAATATGAAACAATATCATGATGTAAAATAATGCTTGTTATTCGAACTATTACCTCCTATGCGGCCATTTTTTAAATTAATGCTGAGAGTTGGCCAGTCGTCGGCTTCTGCCCCCACGTAGGAAGTACGCGGGTGTTCGGGATAAATCTAAACACTCTTTACTCCAGATTTTCTGGTCCTTAAAGGAGGTGTTTAGCACGACGAACCAGGCAATCGGACTATAAGGCTTTATCACCCTCACTTAGCCCTAGGAGTTTGACAAAACAAAAGTAGGCGCAACCCCTAATGTTCAGAAGACCGAAGGGGTTTTAGAAGGCACCTGATCGGATAAAAACTGATCCATCACACGATGCATTAGTTATCGTACAATGCGGAAGAACTCGTAAGGATTTTGTGACCTCTCGAACAGCTGACCAACAATCGCCACATCATGATAGTTAGTTTTTGGCTTTCTCTACTGAGGTGCTCGTCCGAAAGAACCGGGACACAATCGCAGTAGTTCTCCTTTACTACCGTAGCCGATATATCGGAACGTAGGGTAGCAAGCACATGAGCCGGGCAACCCAACTGTTGACCAAAGACATGATTCAGAGCCAATGCATATAATGCTATAAGTTCGGGGTGCCGAACTGCACTGTAAAAGTGTTTGGACTTTCTTGCCGTGTTATGGGTTACAATGAAGCCCCTGGCGAATTAAGACGTACCAGAATGTACGGGTGCAATGGAAAATAAGTAGACAAGGAAAATTCAGGTAATAAGCAGACACTGCCAATTATTTTTCATTGTGACTTGATTAATACGTCAAAGCGTATGTGCACAAGCAGTGCAATAAGCAAATAAGGCTATTTGAACATGCCATAACCAAGAGTGAGTTGCGTGTGGGTATTTAAAACATGTATGAAGATTGTTAGCAGAGACCACCTGGGTATTCCCTTGTACGTCCTAGCCCCTAGCTTTCTTGGTGTGTCCGTCCCGCTATAGGTCCGATGGGCAGGTTTATTAGAAAAGGGCTCGAGAAGAGAAGAAATCTGAAAGGAAGAAAAAAGGTGAAGGTGTGCAGATCCAGGAGCGGTTGAGCCGCATTATGGACCGTGGTCTAGCTGCGCCTCCGTCTGTTCCCATGGTGTTTTAAGTGCGTAGTTGTGTATGCACGACACGAATTTCACCACCTTTTTGGGGCTTGGACCAAGGCCGAATTGCTAGCTGAGCTCTGAATGAGCCGGGCGGTCCTATTGCAGCATAGCTCGGACTCGCTTAACGTTGCCCGGGGGCCTTATTGCCGAATTGAGTTTTTGCCTAAGAAGGCTATTCTGTACCTCTACTGCGAGGGCCGGGGTGTGCTCCTCAGTACGGAGGGAGCGCTCCGTATTTCCATTGATTGTTATGACACCACGAGGACCGGGCATCTTGAGCTTAAGATATGCATAGTGCGACACCGCATTGAAACGAGCAAATGCGGTTCGTCCGAGCAATGCATGATAACCACTGCGAAAGGGGACGATGTCAAAGATTAATTCTTCGCTTCAGAAATTATCCAGGGATCCAAAGACCACTTCCAGTGTGATCGAGCCCGTATAGGAGGCCTCTACACCTGGAATGGCACCTTTAAAGGTGGTTTTTGTGGGCTTGATTCTTGAGGGATCAATACCCATTTTGCACACTGTATCCTGATAGAGCAGGTTCAAGCTGCTACCGCCGTCCATGAGGACGCCTGTGAGGTGGAATCCGTCGATAATAGGGTCTAGCACCAGTGCAGCTAAACCGCCATGACGGGCACTAGTCGGATGGTCACTTCGATCAAAGGTGATCGGATAGGAGGACCACAGGTTGTATTTTTGGGCGACTGGCTCCATTGCGTAGACGTCCCTTAGTGTGCGCTTCCGCTCCCTTTTGGATATATGGGTAGCATATATCATGTTTACCGTTTTCACTTGAGGAGGAAACTTCTTCTGTCCCCCTGTGTTCAGTGGCCGGGGCTCCTTGTCGACGTCGCTTTGCGATCCCTTTTCTCTGTTTTCGACGTTTAACTTGCCGGCCTGTTTAAAGACCCAACATTCTCTGTTGGTATGATTGGCTGGTTTATCGGTGGTGCTGTGGATTTGGCATGGACGATCGAGTATGCGTTCCAAGCTGGACGTCCCCGGGTTGTTTATATTAAATTGCTTTTTCCGTTGACCGGACTTGGAGCCATTGAATCCGGCATTGACGGCCGTGTCTTCAGAGTTATCGCCATTATTTTGCCGTTTGTTTTTACTGCATCGGGGCTTGCCGTTACTGTCTCTGGCTTCGGAAGTGCCAGGCTTACTTGAGGTGCTGTTGCTATGAGCTAACCAGCTATCCTCGCCCGCGCAAAAGCGGGTCATAAGCGTCGTAAGGGATGCCATGGACTTTGGCTTCTCTTGACCAAGGTGTCGGGCGAGCCACTCGTCGCTGATGTTATGCTTAAAGGCCGCTAGGGCTTCGGCATCCGGATAGTTGACAATTTGTTTCTTTTTAGTTAAGAACCGAGTCTAGAATTTCTTGGCTGACTCTCCTGGCCGTTGGATTATATGACTTAAGTCATCGGCATCCGGAGGTCGGGCATAGGTGCCTTGGAAGTTGTCAAGGAATGCGTCTTCCAGGTTCTCCCAACTGCCGATAGAGTTTTCGGTCAGGCTGTTCAACCAGTGCCAAGATGGTCCCTTAAATTTTAGTGGGAGGTACTTGATGGCATGGAGATCATCGTCGTGGGCCATATGTATATGGAGAAGGAAGTCCTCGATCCATACTACGGGGTCTGTTGTTTCATCATATGATTCGATGTTTACGGGTTTGAACCCTTCTGGGAACTCATGTTCCATTACTTCATCAGTGAAGCATAGGGGGTTTGTGGTGCCTCTGCATCAGGCTACGTCATAATGTAGCTTGAATGGGGCCGGTCTGCGGTATTCGGCCCGGACATGTGTGTATTTGTTGTACATGACATGGTGGCTGTCGTTGCGCGTTGGGGCGCACCCCCGTGATCCGTAGATCGATCTGGTCTGGCCTGCTTTATTCTCCAAGTCGTGCCACGGGTCATGTGTGTATCCCCGAGTTGTTGTGTTTCTATTTGTTCGGTGACGTGATGCCGGCTTGTGTTCGGGATGAATTTCCGCTTTGTCTCGACCATGTGGTGGTCTGTCGGCCGCATCATACGCTGGTAGTGTTGGCTCCAACGTCTCGTTGTTGAATTGAGGTAGCAATTTGCGCTTTGGGTAACTTTTGGTTGGGCGCTCGAGTCCGTATTCCTCGGCTGCCAGGACCTCAGTCCATCTATCAGTGAGCAGATCTTGATCAGCTTGAAGCTGCTGTTACTTCTTCTTTAGGCTCCTTACCATGGCTATAAGGCGGCGCTTAAAGCGCTCCTGCTCGATGGGATCCTCTGGCATAATAAATTCTTCGTCGCCAAGGCTCACCTCGTCCTTGGAGAGAGGCGTGTAGTTGCTGTCCTCCGAGTCATCGTTCACGGCCTGTTCATCGAGGCTGGCTTGCCCATCTTCCCGTTCGGCCTGTTTGAAACTTGGCTTGGCGGGGTCTTCATTGTCTTCGGCATCGTCCGGAGTGTTGTTATCTCTTGTGCCGGTATCGCCATTTTTTACCATCGCGCGATTTAGAGCGGCCCCGCTGACGTTGGTGCTTAGACTGGTTCTCAGGAAGTTTGTCATTAGTTGCATCTTGTATGTCGTTGCCATTGTCTTCTTTGGGTGTATCCACCATGTATATACCATATGAGGAGGTGGCTGTCCAGCGCCCTGTGGGCGGTGGTTCCTGTTCTTCTTCGGCATCGTCGTCCATACTGTCGATGTCTTCGAAGTCGAAATCAAGCATGTCGGTTAAATCATCGACAGTGGCTATCAAGTGGGTGGTGGGTGGGCAACGAAGTTCTTTGTCGTCCACTTCCCACTCAAGCCGGACATAGTTCGGCCAGGAATATCCTGACAAGGAGAGACACTTTAATGAGTTTAACATGTTCCCTAGGGGCGAGTGTTGGAAGATGTCCACGGAGCTGAACTCTAAGGTCGGCGCCCAGTCAGACTCGATGGGTGCGGATTCACGCGGTTCGGAGCCTGTAACCGGAGATGAGTCCGAGGCTCCGCTGACACAGGCTTTGTGGGAGGTCGAATCTCTGTTCGGCTCTAGCACCGTCGAGTCCGCGGCTTCCGTGGCGGGGTTGAGCTTCCCGTCCTCAGATGGCGCCCTCTACTCTGGATCTAGGGCCAATGCGGCTACAGGTGCAATCTCCCGCATACCATCTAATGACAGATTTTGGTCGTGTTCATTGTGGCGGCGGGGCACAGCTGTCATGGGTTCGAATCTGCCGAAGATCAAGTGTCCGCGGATGTCGGCGGTGTAGTTCAAGCTTCCAAACCTGACCTGATGGCCAGGGGCGTAGCTGTCGATCTGCTCCAGATGGCCAAGCGAGTTGGCCCGCAGTGCGAAGCCGCCGAATACGAAGATCTGTCCGGGGAGAAAAACTTCACCCTGGATGGTGTTGTTGATGATTCAAGGAGCCATCAAGCCTTATGGTGACGACACTGTGGAACTCTCAATGAAAGCACCAATGTCAGTGTCAAAACCGGCGGATCTCGGGTAGGGGGTCCCGAACTGTGCATCTAAGGCTAATGGTAACAGGAGGCGGGGACACGATGTTTACCCAGGTTCAGGCCCTCTCGATGGAGGTAATACCCTACTTCCTGCTTGATTGATCTTGATGATATGGGTATTACAAGAGTAGATCTACCACGAGATCATAGAGGCTAAACCCTAGAAGCTAGCCCATGGTTATGATTGTTGTTGTCCTACGGACTAAACCCTTCAGTTTATATAGACACCGGAGGGGGCTAGGGTTACACAGAGTCGGTTACAGAGAAAGGAATCTTCATATCCGAATCACCAAGCTTGCCTTCCATGCAAATGAGAGTCCCATATGGATACGGGACGAAGTCTTCTATCTTGTATGTTCATAGTCCAACAGTTCGGCATACGCATATAGTCCGGCTGTTCGAGGTCCCCTTAATCCAGGACTCCCTCACTAGCCTTGCCGACAAGGCATATAACCCTATGTACAGAGCCAGGCGCAGACCCTATGCGTAGCAAGATAGTTTTAGCTTGTACAGTTTCCTGTTAGTTTCCATGTTCATATATATGTATGCATGCGTACTTGTCCAGGATATTGTGCTATCTTAGATTCTAACTGGTGTTGGGGAACCGACAAGATTCCATGCCCATGTCCTCTCTCCCCTCCAGCCGCAGTGACCACACCCCAGCAAGAGATTGAGAAGACTGCTTGGCGCGGCATCTCCATCAACAACTTAATTGGATAAAGTTCCTCCCCTGCCCATTCATGTTCGAAATTTGTGACTTGCGCATTAGAAAACCTCGACACTCTATCTAGACTTGGGTGCTCCCATCCCCGACTCGAACGCTGCTTTGGTCGGGGTAATTGCAATAACCATGTGAAAAAGAAGAGTTTGGCAGGGGGCTGGACCCTGCACCTGTAACCCGGCAGATGTGATTCTACGGCAGGCACATGAGCACCGGCAAGATAGCTTGCCAGGGAGACTCGTTTATTTTTCATTAATGGGACATTTTGCCTCTGCACGAGCATACACGTGCATGAGTTCCCGATGAAAGCTCATCTTTTTCATTGATATGCTGATGCAAGTACAGATATTAGAAAACATAAACATGGGCTCGGTAGAGTACATTTCCTAGAAACTTAAGATTTGGCAAGTGCCTACAAATTGAGAAAAAGATGAGTGTCCCATAATCCCCGTTCTTGCCCCATTCCTCTCCAAGCACGGCGGGCCGCGCAAGGTGATGGGCATGGGGAACTGGGCGATGGAGAGCTTGACGAGGAAGCCCGCCGACCACCATCGCCAGGGACAGTAGGACGAGTCCCCCGGAAAGGCGTGTTGCCGGGGGAGGGAGCAAGTCAGACGATGGTGCAGCCACTGGCGGTGAGCCAGAGTCGGAGTCATTGTCCCCCCGCCCATTGCTGTCATCGTCGCTGGCGCTGTCCTCCTCGCTATTGTCGCTCGAGGAGGAGCTTTCGTCATCAGTGGAGCTCTCCAAGCAGCACCCTAAGCGAATTTCGGAGTTCCCAAAGACCTTGATGGAGAGCAGGCCGCTCTCCATTAACTTAACATAGAGAATGTGCCCCTCCGCCAAGCTATGGGACGTGCGAAGGTATTCCACCCCTGATGAAGGTACATAACGTGAGGGCGGGGAAAGTCGACGTCAACCCACATGCTGCCGTTCCCGCAGTCCCTCATATGAAGCCTCAAGGCCCACGGGGCCTCCTCCATCACCCGAGCGAACGGAGTCGGTAGTCGGAGGCAACTGCACACAGGCTTATGCAGCTTGATGAAGAACTCATAGGGTTTGTCCCTGATGTGGTCGCCCACCGGAGGAGGGGCCACTGGAAGGAGCACAGTAGGTACGCCGCCCTGTTTGCCTCCTCCCCGAGCACCGCGACGTCCTCAGGCCCGTCCCCTTCCTCCCCCCCTCGCGGCAGGCTCCGTTGCCGGGGGCTCCGATGAAGGAGGGACGCGTTGTCGAGCAGAAGCCCTCGTCGCTACCGTTGAGGCCCTAGCATGCCCTTTCACCATGGAGAATCGGAAGAAGATGGCAAGCAAGAGGGGGAGAGGAGGGCGAGCATGGAGAAGCACCATCCCTCTCCCCCATTTATAGAGGAGCGAGGCTGGGGCCTGGCCACCCAGCCCAAGGGGCGGCTACCCCGCACGACCCATGCGGCCTCTTGAAGCATGGGGAATCAGAACCGGCCCGCTCCCCCAATCCACAAGCGCCTGATTTTCCGCCTCGGCATTAATGGCCATGTTATCCGCGCCCGCCACCTACCGTTCCCAACGCATGGAGGGTATGTGGCGAAGCAGAAGGGGGCATGAGGACGGGTGTGATGACCAATTGCCACCCCGTGATCGTGGGGAGCGACGCCTTGCAGGCTGCGACCCGAGTCCACTTAGTAAATGAGTAGCACCCCTACAGATTCCTTCCTTTTTGATGAGGGAAGCATGGGCCGCCTCTTTTCTATCGACTGCGAGATGACGCGAGCATGCTGAGGCGATCCCACACACGACCCCCACGTCACGCACTCGATGCGAGATGTGGGGAAGCACAACTGCCAGAAAGACCGTGGCGGTTCACCTCTGCCACACCCGCCCGCACACTGCTTTGGGCCTGGCCCAACTATGCCCTGCGCCTATGTGTGGCCCAGGCCCGGGGGCTCCTGTCGGTGTACAAAAGTATGGGTGCTTCTGGACCCCTTACTTGTGCACGGGCGGTCGCAGCCACCCCTATGGCAAGGCTTGGCGAGGCAGAGGAAGACAACATGAGACAAGATAGGCACAGAGAACATCAAGGAAAGTGCTCAGAGTAGCGAGTAGCAAGAGACAAGGAGGTCCACGCCCGGCAACAAGCCTTGCTGAGGCGACCTGCAAGGCCCCCGGCAAGCCCCTTGTCGGGGCAGCTTGCGAAGAGACCAGCAAGGCCACTACCCTCGGGCTTGAGAGCTCTAACACCGTCGACAATGTTAAAGACCAAGATTTGAAGAGCACACGCCTGGTAGCATGTGGCTCCTCACGAAGATCGGCAACCCACGAGTCCACGTGGGATCAAATACTGAAGACCCCCAGCAAGACCCTTGCCGGGGACGACTCCAAGGCCCCCGGCAAGCCTTGCCGGGGATGATCGCTGGGCCGTGGCCAGGCCCGCGTTTGACAGCGTTCCACCACCTCACCACGACTCCAATGCGGCGATAAGCATGCCAACGAAGCAGGCGCCTGCGTGGCGGCATACAGATCTTCGTGGAAGCCTACCACCCACTTTGCCGACACAGCAGCTGGTTGGCCAGTGTGGCATTGCATACCTCATCGGCCCGGACGCGTGGCAAGGCGAGTGGAAGCAGCGAAGGATGGGATGGCCTCTGTTGCCGTCCCCAATAAAGCAAGAGGACATGTAGGCATCGCATTAAATGTGCTTGTTGTACAATGATCGAGGGATAAGCGCATATCACTGTAGCTTGCCACCTCGTGTGTGCCACTATGGCAATCCCTTTGTGTATAAGAGGAGGCCCAAGGCACACAGAGAGAGGATTCAGACTTTTGGACAAAGCACGCATGGTAGCTAGTTAGAAAGCTCAAGAACACTCAGATAACCAGATAAAGCAGGACTAGGGTAATTACGCATCTTCGCGGCCCAAACCTAGATAAAAATCCTCTGTGTGGTAACGACTCGACCTGCTCTTCGTGCATCTAATCCCCCGCCGAACGTAGAAGGGATCCTTGTGACCCCATAGGTGATCGGTTTCCCCGACAGATACCCTAAGGAAACAATTGGATACACCTTCTACCACAGGTCCGAAGGTAAGATCTTTGTTGCCAAGAATGGAACCTTTCTAGAGAAGGAGTTTCTCTCGAAAGAAGTGAGTGGGAGGAAAGTGGAACTTGATGAGGTAATTGTACCGTCTCTTAATTTGGAAAGTAGCTCATCCGAGAAATCCGTTCCCGTGATGCCTACAACAACTAGAGAGTAAGATAATGATAATGATCATGAAACTTCAGATCAAGTTACTACAGAGCCTCATAGGTCAACCAGAGCATGATCAGAGTGGCATGGTAATCCTATTCTGGAAGTCATGTTACTTGACCATGACGAACCTATGAACTATGAAGAAGCTATGATGAGCCCAGATTCCGATAAATGGCTTGAGGCCATGAAATCTGAGATAGGATCCATGTATGAGAACAAAGTGTGGTCTTTGGTGGATTTTCCCGATGATCATGACCCATACAGAATAAATGGATCTTCAAGAAGAAGACTGACGCTGATGGTAATGTTACTGTCTATAAAGCTCGACTTGTCGCAAAAGGTTTTCAACAAGTTCAAGGACTTGACTACCATGAGACTTTCTCACCCGTAGCGATGCTTAAGTCTGTCCGAATCATGTTAGAAATTGCCGCATTTTATGATTATGAAATATGGCAAATGGATGTCAAAACTGCATTCCTTAATGGATTTCTTAAAGAAGAGTTGTATATGATGCAACCAAAAGGTTTTATCGATCCTAAAGGTGTGAAAAAAGTGTGCAAGCTCCAACGATCCATTTTATGGACTGGTGCAAGCATCTCGGAGTTGGAATATACGCTTTGGTGAGGTGACCAAAGCATATGGTTTTATACAAACTTTTGGAGAAGCCTGTATCTACAAGAAAGTGAGTGGGAGCTCTATAGCATTTCTAATATTATATGTGGATGACATATTGTTGATTGGAAATGATGTAGAATTTCTGTATAGCATAAAAGGATACTTGGATAAAAGTTTTTCAATGAAAGACATCGGTGAAGCTGCTTATATATTAGGCATCAAGATCTATAGTAATAGATCAAGATGCTTGATAGGACTTCCACAAAGCACATACCTTGATAAAGTTTTGAAGAAGTTCAAAATGGATTAGTTAAAGAAAGGGTTCTTGCCTGAGTTAGAAGGTCTGAAGTTGAGTCAGACTCAATGCCCGACCACTGCAGAAGATAGAGAAAAATGAAAGTCATTCCCTATGCCTCAGTCATAGGTTCTATCATGTATGCTATGTTGTGTACCAGACCTAATGTGTGCCTTGCTATAAGTTTAGTAGGGAGGTACCAAAGTAATATAGGGTTGGATCACTGGACATCGCTCAAGAACATCCTTAAGTACCAGAGAAGGACTAGGGATATGTTTCTCTTTTATGGAGGTGACAAAGAGCTCGTCGTAAATGGTTACGTTGACACTGATCCGGATGACTCTAAGTCGCAAACCGGATACGTATTTATATTGAATGGTGGAGCTGTCAGTTGGTGCAGTTCCAAGCAGAGCGTCATGGCGGGATCTACGTGTGAAGCAAAGTACATAGCTGCTTCGGAAGCAACAAACGAAGGAGTCTGGATGAAGGAGTTCTTATCCAATCGAGGTGTAATACCTAGTTCATCGGGTCCAATGAAAATCTTTTGTGACAATACTAGAGCAATTGCCTTGGCAAAGGAATCCAGATTTCACAAAAAGACCAAATACATCAAGAGACACTTCAACTCCATCTGCAATCTAGCCAAAGAGGGAGACATAGAGATTTGCAAAATACATACGTATCTGAATGTGGCAGACCCGTTGACTAAGCCTCTTCCACTAGCAAAACATGATCAACACCAAGACTCCATGGGTGTTAGAATCATTACTTTGTAATCTAGATTATTGACTCTAGTGCAAGTGGGAGTGATGTCTGCTAGAACTACGTCGGTATTTCCCCAAAGAGGAAGGGACGATGCAGTATAGCGACGGTAGGTATTTCCCTCAGTGATGAGACGAAGGTTATTGAACCAGTACGAGAACCTCCTCACACCACGTAAACAACACCTGCACACAAATAACAAATACTCGCAACCCGGCGTGTTAAAGGGGTTGTCAATCCCTTTCAGGTACGACGCCTCAAGATAGGAAAATAACGTGAGGTAAAAGTGGTAGATAGGATATATAGATCGCAAAACAAATAAATTTCAGCAAGTTATTTTTGTATTTTTGGTTTAATAGATCTAAAAATAAATGCAAAGGAAAATAGATCGCAAATGCAAATATGATGAAAAGAGACCTGAGGGCCGTAGGTTCCACTCGTGGCTTCTCCCGAGAAAAATAGCAAACGGTGGGAAAACAATTACTGTTGGGCAATTGATAGAACTTCAAATGACAATATCCAGGCAGTGATCATTATATAGGCATCACGTCCAAGATTAGTAGACCGACTCCTGCCTACATCTACTACTATTACTCCACACATCGACCGCTATCCAGCATGCATCTAGTGTATTAAGTTCATGGAGAAATGGAGTAATGCAATAAGAACGATGACATGATGCAGACAAGATCTATTTATCTATTAATGTAGATATAGACCCCATCTTGTTATCCTTAGTAGCAACGATACATACGTGTTAGTTCCCCTTCTGTCACTGGGATCAAGCCCCGTAAGATCGAACCCACTACAAAGCGCCTCTTCTCATTGCAAGATAAATAGAGCAAGTTGGCCAAACAAAACCCAAATATCAGAGAAGAAATACGAGGCTATAAGCAATCATGCATATAAGAGATCAAACAAGACTCAAATAACTATCATGGATAAAAACATAGATCTGATCATAAACTCAAAGTTCATCGGATCCCAACAAACACAACGCAAAAAAGCTTATATCATATGGATATCCAAGAGACCATTGTATTGATAATCAAGAGAGAGAGGGGAAGCCATCTAACTACTAACTACGGACCCGTAGGTCTACAAAGAACTACTCACGCATCATCGGAGAGGCACCAACGGAACTGGTGAACCCCTCCGTGATGGTGTCTAGATTGGATCTGGTGGTTCTGGACTCTGCGGTGGCTTGAATTGATTTTCGTTGACTCCCCTAGGGTTTCTAGAATATTGAGGTATTTATAGAGCAAAGAGGCGGTTCAGGGGGCACGCGAGGTGGGCACAACCCACCAGGGCATGCCTGGGCCTCCTGGCGCACCCTGGTGGGTGCTGCCCTCCTCGAGGCACCCCCCAGGTGCATCTTTCGCCCACTGGATGTCTTTTGGCCCAAAGAAAATCCTCAAAAAGTTTCATTGCGTTTGGACTCCGTTTGGTATTGATTTCCTGCGATGTAATAAACATGCAGAAAACAACAGCTTGCACTGGGCACTATGTCAATAGGTTAGTATAAAAAATGATATAAAATGACTATAAAATGATTGTAAAACATCCTAGAATGATAATAGAACATCATAGAACAATAAAAAAATATAGATACATTGGAGACGTATCAGTATCCCCAAGCTTAATTCCTGCTCGTCCTCGAGTAGGTAATGATAAAAACAGAATTTTTGTTGTGGAATGTTGCCTAACATATTCATCACATTTTTTTCTTTATAGAATGGACATATGGACTTTTATATGATTCAAAGCAATAGTCTAGTTTTGACATGAAGACTTTAATACTCAAGCATACCAACAAGCAACCATGTCTTTCAAAATATCAACACTAAAGCAAGTTATCCCTAGACCAGTATGCTCAATCATTGATCCATTCATGAAACACACTCGAATATTAGCCACACCCAATGCTCAAATACGATCATAGTGCCCCTTAGTTGGTGCTTTATAAGAGAAGATGGAGAGTCAGATTCAAATAAAAATTGCATAAGTAAAAGAAAGGCCCTTCGCAGAGGGAAGTAGGTATTTGTAGAGGTGCCAGAGCTCAAAGCTTAAATTGAGTGATAAAAATATTTTTGAGAGGCATACTTTTCCCACCAACGAAAATGACTTAGAGATCTCAACATTTTCCATGCTAGATACATCATAGGCGGTTCCCAAATAGAGAATAAAGTTTATTCCTTTTCCACCATTACTTTCACTTTCCATGGCTAGCCGAATCTGTGGTTGCCCTCCATACTAACACTTTCCAAGGAATTTATTATTTGACAACATAAAGTAAATTCATTTTTCATTTCAAGACTAGGTATCCCTAATACCTTTGTCGTACTTTCGTGCAATGACAAGTGAATAAACACTCATCGTGAGAATAAGACATCTAGCATGGAAAATATTGGTCACCCTTCACCGCCTCGCGAGTGGTAGAGCACACAAAAGAGAAATTTATTTTGAAAATTAGAGATGGCACATGCAAATTTTCTTAGAACGGCATGGAAATACCGCATATAGGTAGGTATAGTGGACTCATAAGGCAAAACTGGTTTAAAGGGTTTTGGATGCACAAGTAGTGATCATACTTAGTGCAAAATGAAGGCTAGCAAAAAGATTGAGAAGCGACCAACCAAAAAGCAAAAAATCTCATACCCAAGCATTAATAATAAGTAACACCGAATAATGCACCATAAGTAGGATATAAATTTCATTGCATAACTATTGACTTTCGTGCTTGCATAGGGAATCACAAACCTTAACATCAATATTCTTACTAAAGCACAATTACTCATCAACATGACTCACATATCATATCGTCATATCTCAAAATCATTACTAAGAATCAAGTTTATTTTATCCAATGGTCTTCATGAAAGTTTTTATTATATCCTCCTTGGATATCTATCACTTTGGAACTATTTTCATATGTTGCTTTTGATAAGCTCAAACAAATATAATTGAAGATCAAGAGCATAATTTTTCTTTCTCTCAAAATAATCTAAGTGAAGCAAGAGAGAATTTTTGAAAATTTTACTAACTTCCAAATAAATCTAAGTGAAGCATGAGAGCATTTCTTCAAAAATAACAAAGCACACTGTGCTCAAAAAGATATAAGTGAAGCACTAGAGCAAATCCATGGCTCTAAAAATTTAAGTGAAGCATAGGAGCAAGCATGGCATAATTTTTGGCTCTCTCAAAAAGGTGTGTACAACAAGGATTCAACACTTAAAACACAAAGCAAAACAAGCAAATACTCATATCATACAAGACGCTCCAAGCAAAACTCATAATATATGACGAATAAAAATATAGCTTCAAGTAAAATACCAATGGTTGTTAGAAGAAAGCGGGGATGCCACTCGGGGGAATCCCCAAGCTTAGTTGCTTGCTACTTCTTTTAATATTATCTTGGGGTGCCTTGGGCATCCCCAAGCTTAGCCTTTTGCTAATCCTTATTCCTTCATCCATCGTAAGATCACCCAAAACTTGAAAACTTCAATCACACAAAACTCCAACAAAACCTTCATGAGATCCGTTAGTAAAAGAAAACAAACCACTACTATAGGTACTGTATAAGACCTATTATTATTATTATTATTTTGCATTATATGTCCTGTATTACAATTTTTCTATGGCAAAAACTCATCAAAGAAAACCATAGAATCATCAAAACAAGCACACAACGCAGAGAAAATAGAATCTGTCAAAAACAGAACAGTTTGTAGCAATCTGAATATTCTGAATACTTCCGTAACTCCAAAAATTCTGAAATAAATTGGTGGACGTGATTTTTTTTCTATTAACATTCTGCAAAAAGAGTCAACTCAAAATCACTCTTCTGTTCAAAACAAAAAATAATCTCGTGAGTGCAAAAGTTTCTGTTTTTCAGCAAGATCAAATCAACTTTCACCCAAATCTTCCCAAAGGCCTGGCTTGGCACAAACACTCATTAAAACACAAAAAACACAGTCATAACAGTAGAATAATTGTTCTAACACACAAGAACAGAAAGCAAAAGGCAAAAGTAAATTTTATTCATTGGGTTGCCTCCCAACAAGCGCTATCATTTTACGCCCCTAGCTAGGCATAACGTGTAGGATCTAAGTGCTGTCATCTTTGTCCTTGTTTTCCTTGGAGGTATTTGTGTCAGGAGGTTTTGTAGTTAAAACATAAAACACATTATCCATAGAAACCTTAGCACTATCAAGTTTCTTTTTATCATAACCCCTTTGATTTTCGGCAGTGATCCAAGAATTGTGTTGATTAACATCGTTAAAAACTTGTTGGATCATATCTAAAACAGGGAATTGCTTTTTAAGATTCTCATCAAAGATTTGGTTATCTCCAAGCAAACGTCTTAAAGCATAGTCACTATTATAAAGAATTTCATCAATGACAGGTTTTTCACGATTCATGCCATAAAAATCAAAGATTTCCCTAGCTTCCCGTATTATGTAGTCAAATTCATTCATCAAAACAAGAGTGGCTAACTTTTTAGCTTTAGGATCCTTTATAACGGGCAACTCATAGAACAATCTTTGCAAGGTAGGATGAGTACGAATAAATCTAGTTTCAAGTTTCAGAACAAGTGTCGAAATGGCTTCGCATAAGATTTAGTCCTTTTAAGTATAGGAATATCATCAAGACTTAATTTTCCGACACAATTGAAAAATTCTTGGATATGTTCTTTTCCCATAAAATTCCCTTGCCCCAAGACAAAAGTTTTGGCATCCAGATTACCCGTACGCTCCATTTTAGGAGTTAGGCCATCATCTGTTTCTGCCATACCAAAGTCACTCATGGTGACAAGTTCAAGCAAATAAGAGATCTGACAAGAAAACGACGAATGAAAAAGCGGGCGAATAAAACGACAACTTTTTGTGAAGTGGGGGAGAGGAAAACGAGAGGAAAATGGAAAATAATGTAAATTGCAAGGATATGAGATTTGTGATTAGGAATCTGGTTGATGTTGAAGATCCTCCCCGACAACGACACGAGAAATTCCTTTTGATGTCTGCTAGAACTACGTCGGTATTTCCCAAAGAGAAAGGGATGATGCAGCATAGTGATGGTAGGTATTTCCCTTAGTGATGAGACCAAGGTTATCGAACCAGTAGGAGAACCTCCTCACACCATGTAAACAACACCTGCACACAAATAACAATTACTCGCAACCCGACGTTTTAAAGGGGTTGTCAATCCCTTTCAGGTACGACGCCTCAAGATAGGCAAATAACATGAGGTAAAAGTGGTAGATAGGATAAATATATCGCGGAACAAATAAATTGCAGCAAGGTATTTTTGTATTTCTGGTTTAATAGATCTGAAGAAAATGCAAAGGAAAATAGATCGCAAAGGCAAATATGATGAAAAGAGACCCGGGGTCGTAGGTTTCACTAGTGGCTTCTCTCGAGAAAAATATCAAATGGTGGGAAAACAATTATTGTTGGGCAATTGATAGAACTTCAAATAATCATGACGATATCCAGGCAATGATCATTATATAGGCATCACGTCCAAAATTAGTAGACCGATTCCTTCCTGCATCTACTACTATTACTCCACACATCGACCGCTATCCAGCATGCATCTAGTGTATTAAGTTCATGGAGAAACGGAGTAATGCAAGAAGAACATTGACATGATGTAGACAAGATCTATTTATCTATTAATGTAGATATAGACCCCATCTTGTTATCCTCAGTAGCAACGATACACATGTGTCGGTTCCCCTTCTGTCACTGGGATCAAGCACTGTAAGATTGAACCCACTACAAAGCACCTCTTCCCATTGCAAGATAAATAGATAAAGTTGGCCAAACAAAACCCAAATATCAAATAAGAAATATGAGGCTATAAGCAATCATGCATATAAGAGATCAAAGAAGACTCAAATAACTTTCATGGATAAAAAATAGATCTGATCATAAACTCAAAGTTCAATGGATCCCAACAATCACATCGCAAAAAGGCTTACATCATATGGATCTCCAAGAGACCATTGTATTGGTAATCAAGAGAGAGAGGAAGCCATCTAGATACTAACTACGGATCCATAGGTCTACAAAGAACTACTCACGCATCATCGGAGAGGCACCAATGGAAGTGGTGACCCCCTCCATGATGGTGTCTAGATTGGATCTGGTGGTTCTGGACTCTGTGGCAGCTGGAGTTGATTTTCGTCGACTCCCCTAGGGTTTCTGAAATATTGGGGTATTTATAGAGCCAAGAGGCGGTTTAGGGGGCACCCGAGGTGGGCACAACCCACCAGGGCGCGCCTGGGCCACCTGGCGCGCTTTGGTGGGTGCTGCTCTCCTTGAGGCACCCCAAGGTGCATCCTTGGCCCACTGGGTGTCTACTGGCCCAAAAACATCCTCAAAAAATTCGCAGCGTTTGGACTCCATTTGGTATTGATTTCCTGCGATGTAAAAAACATGCAGAAAACAGCAACTGGCACTGGGCACTATGTCAATAGGTTAGTACCAAAATCTGATATTAAATGACTGTAAAATGATTGTAAAACATCCAAGAATGATAATATAACAGCATGGAACAATAAAAAATTATAGATATGTTGGAGACGTATCAGGGAGACTGAAGGGAATATGCCCTAGAGGCAATAATAAAGTTGTTATTTTATATTTCCTTATTCATGATAAATTTTTATTATTCATTCTAGAATTTTATTAACCGGAAACTTGATACATGTGTGAATACATAGACAAAACACCGTGTCCCTAGTATGCCTCTCCTAGACTAGCTTGTTGATCAAACATGGTTAAGTTTCCTAGCCATGTACATGTGTTGTCATTTGATGAACATGATCGCATCATTAGGAGAATGATGTGATGGACAAGACCCACCTGTTAGCATAGCATGATGATTGTTCAGTTTTATTGCTACTGCTTTCTTCCTGTCAAATACATATTCCTCGGACTATGAGATTATGCAACTCCCAGACACCGGAGGAATGCCTTGTGTGCTATCAAATGTCACAACATAACTGGGTGATTAAAAAGATGCTCTACAGGTATCTCTGAAGGTGTTTGTTGGGTTGGCATAGATCGAGATTAGGATTTGTCACTCCGAGTATCAGAGAGGTATCTCTGGGCCCTCTTGGTAATGCACATCATATGAAGCCTTGCAAGCAATGTGACTAATGAGTTAGTTGCAGGATGATGCATTACGGAATGAGTAAAGAGACTTGCCGGTAACGATATTGAACTAGGTATGATGATACCGACGATCGAATCTCAGGCAAGTAACCTACCGATGACAAAGGGGAGCCAGTTCTTTCGCCTATATATACTTTTATACCCTAAAAACAACAGGGGGAGCCACGAAACCACTTTTCCACTACCGCAACCTTCTGTACCCGTGAGATCCCATCTTGGGGCCTTTTTCGGCATCTGTCGGAGGGGGATTCAATCACGGAGGGCTCCTACATCAACACCTTTACCTCTCTGATGAAGCGTGAGTAGTTTACCAGAGACCTTCGGGTCCATAGTTGTTATCTAGATGGCTTCTTCTCTCTCTTTGATTCTCAATACAAAGTTCTCCTCGATGTTCTTGGAGATCTATTCGATGTAATACTCTTTTGCGGTGTGTTTGCCGAGATCCAATGAATTGTGGATTTATGATCAAGACTATGTATGAATATTGTTTGGTTCTTCTCTGAATTCTTATAAGCATGATTTGATAACTTTGCAAGTCTCTTCGAATTATCGGTTTAGTTTGGCCTACTAGATTGATCTTTCTTGCCATGGGAGAAGTGCTCAGCTTTGAGTTCAATCTTGTAGTGTCCTTTCCCAGTGACAGTAGGGGCAGCAAGGCACGTATTGTATTGTTGCCATCAAGGATAACAAGATGGGGTTTTCATCATATTGCTTGAGTTAATTCCTCTAGATCATGTCATCTTGCTTAATGCGTTACTCCATTATTTATGAACTTAATACTCTAGATGCATGCTGGATATCAGTTGATGTGTGGAGTAATAGTAGTAGATGCAGGCAGGGGTCCGTCTACTTGACACGGACATGATGCCTATGTTCATGATCATTGCCTTTGATGTCACCATAATTATGCGCTTTTCTATCAATTGCTCGGCAGTAATTTGTCCACCCACCGTAATACATGCTATCTCGAGAGAAGCCACTAGTGAAACCTATGGCCCTCGGGTCTCTTTTCCATATTATTGAATATCGTTTATATCTTGCTAGTTTCCGATCTATTTTTTTGCAATCTTTACTTTCCAATCTATACATCAAAAATACCAAAAATATTTACTTTCTTATCTCTATCAGATCTCACTTTTGCGAATGACCGTGAAGGGATTGACAACCCCTTTACCGCATTGGTTGCAAGTTCTTGATTGTTTGTGCAGGTATTCGGTGACTTGTGCATCGTCTCCTACTGGATTGATACCTTGGTTCTCCAAACTGAGGGAAATACTTATGCTACTTTGCTGCATCACCCTTTCCTCTTCAAGGGAAAACCAACGCAAGCTCAAGAGGTAGCAAGAAGGATTTTTGGCACTATTACCGGGGAGATCTACGCCAAGTCAAGCCATACCAAGTACCCATCATAAACTCTTCTCCCTTGCATTACATTATTCGCCATTCGCCTCTCGTTTTCCTCTCCCCCACTTCTAAAATGATTTTTGAAAACCTTTGCCTTTTCTTTTCCCTTCTTTCGTTCGATCTTATGTTTTCTTGTGTCCCCATGTGCCTTCTATGTGCTTGCATCTTTGCTTGCTAAAAATCTATTGATATGGATCCACTTAAAGTGTTCTACTTGGATCATCTTCGATCTATATGTGCTCGTGCTGAAACCCCAACTAGTTTAGTTGAGGGAAAATATTTAGATGAGCATGCTCATTTTGTGCGTCACCGTTTGTCTGAAAAAGGGAGACTCTTATGGGATCAAATAAACAGATTGTTGTGTTTTGCTTGGAATCTTTGTGAAATTTATGATTTTACTTGTTGCTCTAAGAACCCTAAAAAACACCTCCCCTACCTATGTGTGTTTAATGATAATGAAATCTTATCTTCTTATGCAAAGGGTGTCTATACTTACTATGATATCGAACAAATTGAAGAATTTGTTGCTTTTAAGTGTGCTTATGAAGTTGCTTCTTTGATTGAAAGTTATGATATTACTCTCTGCAAATCTAATTTTTTTGACATACTTAAAAATTGCTAAGAAAGCTATGCTCATAATGTCTATGTCAAAGAATTTATTGAAAGAATGACCGTTGCTTTGGAAGAAAATAATGATACACATGAATCTATAGATAATTATGATTCCTATGATTTGGTTGAAATATCCCTTGATGAACATGATGCTAGCTATTCTTGTGGCCATGATGCCAATATTTATGGAGATGAATTTGCTATAGTCCCTTATGTTAAACATGAGATTGTTGCTATTGCACCCATACTTGATAGTTCCTTCGATGAACATGATTGCAATGATGTTATTATAAATTCTCTTAGTGTCAATTGTGTTAATGATATGCAAAACCTCAAGCTTGGGCATGCTAGTTTAGCTATGACTACTATTTGTTGCAATGATCTTGATTTGGGTGATTCTTCTTATGATCTTGAAAATTATTTAAGCCCCATGATGAATATGAGATTGATAATAGTGTTTGCAATATTATTGAAAGTGTGTTTGGAAGAGTGTCAACTTTAGATCCCACATATTTGGAGAATGTTCAATCTTATGTTTTTTTTGATAAAAGTGGGTTTGGAGAGGTCATGACTTTAGTTAATGTTAATCCCACTATTTTGGAAGAGTGTCAACTTCACATGCATGTGGATCATGTTGAAAATATTTTATGTGATAGCTATTTTGTTTAATTTTCTTATGATCCCACATGTAAATATTATGAGAGAGGAAAATACGGTTGTAGAAATTGTCATGTTACTAAATTACTTCTCGTTATGTTGAGATTGCTATTGTTTCTTTCTGCTTCCTTGCATATGCTAGTTTTTGCTTGCTATGAAAATTTGTTTGCCTATAAGATGCCTATGCTTAGGAAGTATGTTAGACTTAGATGTGTTTGTCATGTGTTTCATGATGCTCTCATTGCGCTTCAATTCTTGTCTTTCATGCGAGCATCATTGAAATCTCAATGCCTAGCTAGGGGCGTTTAACGATAGCGCTTGTTGAGAGGCAACCCAATTTTATTTTTGTTCTTTACCTTTTGCTCCTGTTTAGTAATAAATAATTCATGTAGCCTCTGGTTAGATGTGGTTTTATGTTTTAATTAGTGTTTGTGCCAAGTAGAACCTTTGGGAAGACTTGGGTGAAGTCTTTGTGATCTTGCAGTATAAAACAAAAACTTTTGCGCTCACGAGAATAGCTGTCATTTTTTTTACAAAAGAGTGCTTTTAGGTTGATTATTTTTGCATAAGATTAATAGAAAAATCCCTCACGTCCACCAATGTATTTCAGAATTTTTGAGTTATAGAAGTATTCGAAAGTTATAGATTGCTACAAACTGTTCTATTTTTGACAGATTCTTTTTTTCGTGTGTTGTTTGCTTATTTTGATGAATCTATGAGTAGTATCGGGGGGTATGAACCATAGAGAAGTTGGAATACAGTAGGTTTAACACCAATCCTATATACATAAGAAGTTGATCCCCACTATCCTATTTATCTCAACATGCACACATGCCACCTCATCAAAGGCCCACCACTACATGCATGAGAATTTTTTTCATTGTTAGTTGATCTCATGCACACATTTTTACCCACAACATAGTCTCCTTATCAAAGGTCCACTCAACAATAATCAAATAAAATAAATAATATTTATCTTTAGATTTCTTTCATATATTATTAATTCAATGTTGGAAGCTTCATACAATCAAATCACTGAAATATATTGCAATCAATTTCCGCAGGAACGCGCGGGGTATTCTCTAGTATAAATAAAGAATGAGTTCATTACAGTACCTTAAAGTGGTGGTTTCTTTTCTTATACTATCGGAGCTCATGAGATTTTCTGTTGAAGTTTTTGTGTTGTGAAGTTTTCAAGTTTTGGGTAAGGATTTGATGGATTTTGGAATAAGGAGTGGCAAGAGCCTAAGCTTGGGGATGCCCAAGGCACCCCAAGGTAAAATTCAAGGACAACCGAATGCCTAAGTTCGGGGATGCCCCGAAAGGCATCCCCTCTTTCATCTTTGTCTATCGGTAACTTTACTTGAGGCTATATTTTTATTCACCACATGATATGTCTTTTGCTTGGAGATTCTTGTATGATTTGAGTATTTGATTTTTTGTTTAGCACAATTATCCTTGATGTACACACCTTTCGGGAGAGGCATGCATGAATCGTGATTTATTAGAATACTCTATGTGCTTCACTTATATCTTTTGAGCTAGGCAATATTGCTCTAGTGCTTCTCTTATATCTTTTTAGAGCACGGCGGTGGCTTTATTTTATAGAAATTGTTGATCTCTCATGCTTCACTTATATTATTTTGAGAGTTTTTTAGAGAAGCATGGTAATTTGCTTTGGTTATAAAATTAGTACTAATATGATGGGCAACCAAGATGGGTATAATAAAAACTTTCATATGAAGTGCATTGAATACTATGAGAAGTTTGGTTCTAAATGATTGTTTTGAGATATGAAGATGGTGATATTAGAGTCATGCTAGTAGAGTAGTTGTGAATTTGAGACATACTTGTGTTAAAGTTTGTGATTCCCGTAGCATGCACGTATGGTGAACCGTTATGTGATGATGTTTGAGCATGATTTATTTATTTAATGTCTTCCTTATGAGTGGCGGTCGGGGACGAGCGATGGGCTTTTCCTACCAATCTATCCCCCTAGGAGCATGCGTGTAGTACTTTGTTTCGATAACTAATAGATTTTTGCAATAAGTATGTGAGTTCTTTATGACTAATTTTAAGTCCATGGATTATACGCACTCTCACCTTCCACCATTGCTAGCCTCTCTAGTACCGTGCAACTTTCACTGATACCATACACCCACCATATACCTTCCTCAAAACAGCCACCATACCTACCTATTATGGCATTTCCATAGCCATTCCGAGATATATTGCCATGCAACTTTCCACCGTTCCATTTATTATGACACGCTCCATCATTTTCATATTGCTTTGCATGATCATGTAGTTGACATCGTATTTGTGGCAAAGCCACCGTTCATAATTTTTCATACATGTCACTCTTGAATCATTACACATCTGGTACACCGTCGGAGGCATTCACATAGAGTCGTATTTTGTTCTAAGTATTGATTTGTAATTCTTGAGTTGTAAGTAAATAAAATTCTGATGATCTTCATTATTAGAGCATTGTCCTTGTGAGGAAAGGATGATGGAGACTATGATTCCCCCACAAGTCGGGATGAGACTCCGGACGAAAAATAAAAAAGAGAGAAAAAAGAGGCCATAAAAAAAGGAGAAAAGGCCCAAATAAAAAAAGAGAGATAATGAGAGAAGGGGCAATGCTAATATCCTTTTTCCACACTTGTGCTTCAAAGTAGCACCATGATCTTCATGATAGAGAGTCTCCTATGTTGTTACTTTCATATACTAGTGGGCATTTTTCATTACAAAACTTGGCTTGTATAGTCCACTGATGGGCTTCCTCAAAAGGGCCCTAGGTCTTCGCGAGCAAGCAAGTTGGATGCACACCCACTTAGTTTCTTCTGAGATTTCATACACTTATAGCTCTAGTGCATCCGTTGCATGGCAATCCCTACTCACTCACATTGATATCTATTGATGGGCATCTCCATAGCCCGTTGATACGCCTAGTTGATGTGAGACTATCTTCTCCTTGTTTTCTTCTCCACAACCACCATTCTATTCCACCTATAGTGCTATGTCCATGGCTCACGCTCATGTATTGGATGAAGATTGAAAAATTTTAGAACATCAAAAGTATGAAACATTTGCTTGGCTTGTCATTGGGGTTGTGCATGATTAAATACTTTGTGTGATGAGGATAGAGCATAGCCAGACTATATGATTTTTTAGGGATAGCTTTCTTTGGCCATGTTATTTTGAGAAGACATGATTGCTTTGTTAGTATGCTTGAAGTATTATTGTTTTTATGTCAATATTAAACTTTTTTCTTGAATCTTTTGGATCTGAACATTCATGCCGCAATAAATAAAATTACATTGATAAATATGTTAGGTAGTATTCGACATCAAAATTCTGTTTTTATCATTTACCTACTCGAGGACGAGCAGGAATTAAGCTTGGGGATGCTTGATACGTATCCAACGTATCTACAATTTTTTATTCTTCCATTGTATTATATTATCTGTTTTGGATGTTTAATGGGATTTAATATGCTCTTTTATATTATTTTTGGGACTAACCTATTAACCGAAGGCCTAGTGCCAGTTTCTCATTTTTTGCCTATTTTAGAGTTTTGCAGAAAAGGAATACCAAACGGAGTCCAAACGGAATGAAACCTTCGCAATGATCTTTCTTGGACCGAAAGCAAACAAGAAGACTTGGAGATGAAGTCGGAGACATAACAAGGAGGCCATGAGGTAAGAGGGCGTGCCCTGGGGGGTAGGCGCGCCCCCCACCCTCGTGGGCCCCTCATAGCTCGACCGACCTAGTTCTTTCGCCTATATATACTCTTATACCCTAAAACCATTAGGGGAGCAACGAACCACTTTTCCATAGCCGCAACCTTCTGTACCCTTGAGATCCCATCTTGGGGCCTTTTCTTGCGATCTGCCGAAGGCGGATTCGATCACAGAGGGCTTCTACATCAACACCATTACCTCTCAGATGAAGCGTGAGTAATTTACCAGAGACCTTCAGGTCCATAGTTATTAGCTATATGGCCTCTTCTCTCTCTTTAATTCTCAATACAAAGTTCTCCTCGATGTTCTTGGAGATCTATTCGATGTAATACTCTTTTGCGGTGTGTTTGCCGAGATCCGATGAATTGTGGATTTATGATCAAGATTATTTATGAATATTGTTTGGTTCTTCTCTGAATTCTTATATGCATGATTTGATATCTTTGCAAGTCTATTCGAATTATTGGTTTAGTTTGGCCTACTAGATTGATCTTTGTTGCCATGGGAGAAGTGCTCAGCTTTGGGTTCAATCTTGTGGTGTCCTTTCCCAGTGACAGTAGGGGTAGCAAGGCACATATTGTATTGTTGCCATCGAGGATAAAAAGACGAGGTTTTCATCATATTGCTTGAGTTAATTCCTCTACATCATGTCATCTTGCTTAATGCGTTACTCTGTTCTTTATGAACTTAATACTCTAGATGCATCATGGATAGCGGTCGATGTGTGGAGTAATAGTAGTAGATGCAAGCAGGAGTCGGTCTACTTGACATGGATGTGATGCCTATGTTCATGATCATTGCCTTAGATGTCATCATAATTATGCGCTTTTCTATCAATTGCTCGATAGTAATTTGTTCACCCACCGCAATACATGCTATCTCGAGAGAAGCCACTAGTGAAACCTATGGCCCCCGGGTCTCTTTTCCATATTATTGAATCTCATTTATATCTTGCTAGTTTTTGATCTATTATTTAGCAATCTTTACTTTCCAATCTATACATCAAAAATACCAAAAATATTTACTTTATTATCTCTATAAGATCTCACTTTTGCGAGTGACCGTGAAGGGATTGACAACCCCTTTATCGCGTTGGTTGCAAGTTCTTGATTGTTTGTGCAGGTATTCGGTGACTTGTGCGTCGTCTCCTACTGGATTGATACCTTGGTTCTCAAAACTGAGGGAAATACTGATGCTACTTTGCTGCATCACCCTTTCCTCTTCAAGGGAAACTAACACAAGCTCAAGAGGTAGCAGACACCTACATATGCTATTGATTCTGATATGTCGCATGTAATTGATGATGCCACTTCTGCTATGCATGATGCTTATGATTGTACTACTTCTTTGCTTGGTAATACTGTGCCCCTAGGTGAATTTCTTGATGAACAACTTGCTAGGGTTAGAAAGAATGAAATTACTAAAACTGATGATATTATTAAAGCTGAAGATTATGATTCTCCCCTAGATATGAATTGCCTGTTGTACCTGAGGGTTATATTATGGGTGAAGAAACTGCTAGAGACTTTTTTGCTTGCCATGGTAGAGATGATCTTAAGAAACTTTAACTAAGCTGAAAGAAAAATCTTTGAATGCTAGAATGCAATATGATCCTAAGTTTGCTATTTCACCTGTCTTTGCTACCGATAAGGATTATGAATTCTTTGTCGGTCCTGAGTTAATTAATTTGGTTGAATTCGATCCTTTCTATGGTTATGAATAATAAACTGTTGTGGCACATCTTACTAAATTGAATGATATAGCCAGCCTATCTGCTCATGAGGAAAAAAAATTGCTATTACTATATTCTTAAGTTGTTTCCTTTCTCATTAAAGGGTGATGCTAAGTTATGGTTTAATTCTCTTGCTCCTATAGTTGTGTGCATAGCCCCGAGCTTATGATTTACTACTTCTCCGAAAAATATTTCCCTGCTCATAAGAAACAAGATTCCTTAAGGGAAATATTTAACTTTGTGCAAATTGAAGAAGAGAGTCTCCCACAAGCTTGGGGGAGGCTTCTCCAATTACTTAATGCTTTGCCTGATCATCCTCTCAAGAAAAATGAAATACTTGATATCTTTTATAATGGACTAACCGATTCTTCTAGGGACTACCTAGATAGTTGTGCTGGTTGTGTTTTCAGGGAAAGAACTGTTGAGCAAGCCGAATTGCTATTGAACAATATACTGAGTAATGATAATGATTGGACACTTACTGAACAAATTCCTAAGACAACTCCAAAGAAAAGAGGTATTCTATTTCTCAGTCCTGAAGATATGCAAGAGGCAAAGAAATCTATGAATGAAAAAAGGTATTAAGGCTTAAGATGTTAAAAGTTTACCACCTATTGAAGAAATACATGGTCTTGATAACCCGACACAGGTAGTAGGGGTAAACTCTCTCTATAGATTTGAAGAAGGTGATATCCCTCATAATAAGTCTGCTAGTGAATGCTTGGATGAGTTCAATTATTTTATTGTTAAACAAGAATACTTCAATGCCTATGTTAATAGATAATTGAAATGTATGCTCACATGCTTGACTACTTGGGTGATTATATGAGTAGAACTTGGGTGATTATATGAGTAGAACTGTTAATGATCTTAAGCTTATTAGTAAGCATGCTTCCATGGTTAGGACTCAAGTAGAGGAAGTACTTAAGGCACACGATGATTTGCTCAATGAGTTGAATAGTAATAAAAATAATAATGATGTTAGGGTTATGACTAGAGGTGGTAAAATGACCCAGGAACCTTTGTATCCTAAGGATCGTCCTAAGAGAGTTGAGCAATATTCTTAGAGAATTAATACTGATGCACCTAGTCCTTCTACTAAAAAGAAAAAGAAAACTGATAGGACTTTGCATGCTTCTAGTGAACCTGTTGTAGATACACCTGAGAATCCCAATGATATTTCTATTTCTGATGCTGAGACACAATTCGGTGATCAACATGAACCTATTGATAATGTTAATAATGATGTTCATGATGATTGTCAACCTAGCAATGATAATGACGTAGAGATTGAACCTGCTGTTGATCTTGATAACCCACAACCATTGCTAGGAAACATGGTAAAGAAAGAGAACCATGGGTTCAGAAACCCATTCCCTTTCCTCCTAAGCCATCCATGAAAAAGGATGATGAGGATTTTGAGCGCTTTGCTGAGATGATTAGACCTATCTTTTTGCGTACGCGTTTGACTCATATGCTTAAAATGCCTCCTTATGCTAAGTATATGAAAGATATTGTTACAAATAAAAGAAAGATACTGGAAGATGAAATTTCCACCACGCTTGCTAATTAAACTTTTAAGGGTGGGATACCAAAGAAACTAGGATACCCAGTGTCGGTGTCAAAACTGGCGGATCTCGGGTAGGGGGTCCCGAACTGTGCGTCTAAGGCTAATGGTAACATGAGGTGGGGGACACAATGTTTACCCAGGTTCGGGCCCTCTCGATGGAGGTAATACCCTACTTCCTGCTAGATTGGTCTTGAGGATATGAGTATTACAAGAGTTCATCTACCACAAGATCGTAGAGGCTAAACCTTAGAAGCTAGCCAATGATTATGATTGTTGTTATACTATGGCCTAAACCCTCCGATTTATATAGACACCGGAGGGGGCTAGGGTTACAAAGAGTCGGTTACAGAGAAGGAGATCTGCATATCCGAATTGCCAAGCTTGCCTTCCACGCAAAGTAGAGTCCCACCCGGACACGGGACGGAGTCTTCAATCTTGTATCTTCATAGTCCAATAGTCCAGCCAAAGTATATAGTCCGGCTGTCTGAGGACCCCCTAATCCAGGACTCCCTCAGTAGCCCCTGAACCAGGCTTCAATGACGATGAGTCCGGCGCGTAGATTATCTTCGGCATTACAAGGCGGGTTCCTTCTCCGAATACTCCATAGAAGATCTTGACTATGAGGATCGTGTCCGCTCTGCAAAATAATTTCCACGTACCACCGTAGAGAGCAAAATATTTTACAAATTTAATCTGCTGACTACTTTTCATAGCGTGACATCACGCCACGGCCCGGTCATTATTCAAACCGTTTTTCTCAACTAGCTACTGCACATATTGCGAGGCGGTTTCCTTGGCACGTCTTGTCGAAGCAGAGATCGTGTCCCCTTATCACAGGATTCTCATCAATACAGGTGTGGGTAACCCAACCATGCCATCAATTGTGGCGCTTGGGGAATAAGCGATTTTACCGGGCAAGTGGGGAGGCGCACAGTTTTTACTGCCTTTATAAAGGGATAGGGATTACTCCTTTTCACCCACGCCTTCTTCTTCCCCTGCCCATCCATTCTCGCACGCTCGAGCTCCAGCACCCAAGTTCTCACCTTCTCTGTAAGGCCATTCCAAACATGTCTGGAGTGGGAGGCAAGTGGATGGTCTCCTCCATTACGGAGGAGGACATTATGAAGCTCAAGGAAGCCAGATACCTAGCTGCAAACATTGCGCACCGGCTCCTAGAAGCAGGGCAGATCGTCCCTACTCCGGAACCCCACGAGAGGGTTGTGTTCCTTTCCCACTTCGTCCGCGGACTGGGATTCCCCCTCCACCCATTTGTCCGCGGGCTCATGTTCTACTACGGGCTGGATTTCCATGATCTGGCCCCCAACTTCATCCTCAACATCTCGCGTTTATCGTCGCGTGCGAGGCCTTCCTCCGCATCAAGCCCCACTTTGGCATGTGGCTAAAGACCTTCAACGTGAAGCCGAAGGTGGTGGTTGGCCAGCAAGCGGAGTGTGGAGGCACCATGGTGGGCAAGATGCCCAACGTCATTTGGCTCGAAGGCTCCTATGTGGAGACCGTGAAGGGGTGGCAATCGGGGTGGTTCTATATCACCGAGCCGCGTGACGCCAACTGGGCGGCGGCCGCCGAATTTTAATCTGGCATCCCCATGCGGCTCACCTCCTGGAAAGAGAAGGGCTTAGCCTGGGGTGCACTGGCGGAGCTGACTGGACTCCAAAACTGTGTCAAATCTATGATAAGCAAGAAAATCAAGCTTGTCAACATTGTCCAGGTCATGCTCTTCCACTGGATCCTTCCGTGTCAACGACGGGCATTCAATATGCGGGAGTTCAACCCGGCCGAACACCAGACGCTGCGAGAGCTCTTCGACACGACGCACAAAGATGTCTGGAAGGTGCTGTTCAAGGCCGCCGAGGTACCTCCTCCCATTACCGAGGATCGCAGACTCAGCGCAAAGCGCCACGCCAATCCGGTAAGCTCGTTATATTTCACAAGATGTGCTTTTCCCCAGTGTATTCGTGGGAGGAATCTAAGCCTCCATGCCAATTTAACAGGACTGGGTAGCGACAGCAGAGCAGATTGACTGTCCATGTAACGCCCCAGATGTAACTTTCCCTACTTGTACTCCAACTCTTGCCGTTTCCCGTGTCAAGTTATATTTATTTCTCGGGTTCGGGTCCTTGTCTCCGTGTGTTGTTTTCGTTTTCATGCATCTCATACCATGTCATCACGTGCATTGCATTCGCATACATGTTCATCTCATGCATTCGAGCTTTTTCCCCGTTGTCCGTTTTGCATTCCGGCGCTTCGTTCTCCTCCGGTGGTCGTTTCTAGTCTTCTTTCGTGTGTGGGGTTTAAACATTTCCGGATTGGTCCGAGACTTGCCAAGCGGCCTTGGTTTACTACCGGTAGACCTCCTGTCAAGTTTCGTATCATTTGGACTTCGTTTGATACTCCAACGGTTAACCGAGGGACCGAAAAGGCCTCGTGTGTGTTGCAGCCCAACACCCCCCAAATTTGGCCCAAAACCCACCAAACTCTGCTCCATGTCCTAGATCGTTCGATCACGATCGTGTGGGCGAAAACCGCACCTCATTTGGACTCTCCTAGCTCCACCTATGCCTATATATACACCCCTCCGTTTTCGGATCTCTCCCTCTCCCCGAAACCCTAAAAAAAAAGCAGATCAAACCTCCCCGCACCGACGGACACGTCCGCCCCCAGCCGGACGCGTCCGCCGCCGCGCCCTCGCCCAACCACCGCGTGCCACGTGGACCGCCGCCGCCGCCGCCGCCGCGGGCCGGGAGGCCCGGATCCGGCCCCCGCGACCCGGCTCCTCCACGCGCGCCCCGCCGCCTCCTTCCTCCGCGCGCGCCGCCGCCTCTTCGGGCTCCGGCGACCGGAGCCGCCGTCGTCGCCGCGGGTCTCTCCGGCGAGCCCGAGGCCGGCCGCCGCCCGCACCTCCTCGCCGGCGCGCGGGCCGCCACCGCCGCCGCCGGGCGCTGCTCCGGCCTCCCCCGACCTTCCCGGCGCCGCCCCGGCCTCTCCCCGCTGCTCCGGCCGCCTCCACCGGCTCCGGCGAGCCGTCCCCGGTGAACCTCGGCTTCCGTGCTCCGGCGGTGAACAGTAACCGCCAGATCTGGAAACCCTAGATCCGGTTGACTTTCCCTCTCCCCCTTATTTTTTCGAGCTAACTTTGACTGCTCGTATCTCCGCAACCGTAGCTCCGTTTTGGGCGTATGATATATCAAAATCTTCGTCTCGACATGTACATGATTTCATTCCATTGCATCATTTGCATTTGAGGTCATATTGAGGCCCAAAATGCTGTTAGAAGGAGGCTTCGTGAGTTAAATTGCAGATCCGTTAGTTCATCATGCACTTTTGTCATTTTTGTTATATTTAATCCGTGCATGATATGCCTGTGCCCCTTTGGGATGAATTGTGAAGCATTTTGTCTTCTTTCCAGAGGTGCCTCCCATGCATTTTTAGGATGTGTGTGTTGTCTTGTGCAAGCTTGCGAAGAGAGGTACCTGAGATTGCAGATTTCAGGGACTTAGTGATTTTCACTAAGTCTGGGATATTTTAGTTCATGAGGCTATATGTCCAGCTTGTTTCCTAGCGATCCGTGCCTCTTTTGAGGATGATCAGTAAGGGAGTTTTGATATTTATGTTATGCTCTATCCATCCATGTCCTTGTTGGCATTTGTGGAGTGCTCTAGGTTGACTCAATCGAGCTCAACTTTTGCTTCGTTGTTAATCTGGGCAGATCGTCAACTTGTTTGCGATTTCGCCGATGCTACCGTTAGTGTTCCATGCATGCTATGCCTTCGTTCTTGCCATGTGTAGCTAGCACTTTGTGCCTTCTTGCTGGTTATATTATTTCCTTGCCATGACTTGCACCGTAGTGAGTGCATCGAGCTCGTTTACATGCCTTCGTGAGTTAAATTTCAGCATGTCTCAGTTTTCACTAAGTCTGAAAACTGATTGTGTTCGAGCGATGTTCGTGAGCTCGGTAGAGTATTTTGTGAACCCCTTTTGGCCCCAGGTCACTTTGGGTGTTTTATTAAGCTTGTTGAGTAGCTCCATGCCATGTTCTTACTTGTCATGTTCAGATTTTCTATCATGTTGTTTTGCTGCTCCGAAGAGAGCATCGTGATCTGAAATTTCAGACTAGTGTTAATTTCACTAAGTCTGAAATCTGTTTTGCATTTGCGTTTTAGCCATGCTTGTTTGAACCTCTTAATGGATGAATTTGCCTATGGCTCAGTGCTAGTGTTTTGTCAACCATCTTGTGTACATCACTGCCATGTATTTTGTTTTCTTGTTTGGTGGCGGTAGCATGTTCATTTCGTTGCATTTAGATGCCTACTTGCTGTTAATCGCAGACCGGTGTCATATCTTAAAACGTTCGCCATTTCCAAACCGTAGCTCCGATTCCAATGATCTTTATATCGTTTTCAAGCGATTTCATCCCCTCTATCCAGTGGAACACTTGGTTTTCCAAGATGAGGCCAGGTTCATGCATTTCCTGTCATATCTTGCATTTTGCATCCCGCATCGCATCCCGCATAGCATATCGTCATTTCATCATATTGCTTGGACTTGCCCGTGGTTGATTGTATCCTTGTTGCTTGTTTGTCTTGTTGGGTAGAGCCGGGAGACGAGTTCGCTACCGAGGAGCCCGTTGAGTTTGCTTGTGAGGATCCAGTCAACTCTGACAACTGTGCAGGCAAGATGATCATACCCTCGAAATCACTACTATCTTTGCTATGCTAGTTTGCTCGCTCTTTTGCTTTGCCACTGCTACGATGCCTACCTTTTTGCTTGTCAGCCTCCCAATTGCCATGTTGATCCCCTAACCCACCATTGTCCTAGCAAACCGTTGATTGGCTATGTTACCGCTTTGCTCAGCCCCTCTTATAGCGTTGTTAGTTGCAGGTGAAG